>NC_041065.1:11485608-11785608 GCF_900634775.1 Gouania willdenowi
TTTCCAATTACAATTAAAATGATTATGTTTCCACTGAAAGTCAATTACAATTAATCACAAATACTGAGCCTTTAATAAATAAACTATAATATAATATATTGATGCCAACAATGTTGCTTTTCATCCCATTATAGTTCACAATTCTCTCTGCATCACTGTGTCTAATAATATGATCACTAATTCCAAGTAAGGCTGAACGATTAATTGCATTTGAGAGATTATCGCAATATCTTAAAAAGAGATTTTCTCATCGCAAAGGCTGCAATTTTATTTATTTATTTTTTTCTTGTGCTGTTAAGTTCAGAGAGTGTTTAAGAAGTGCAGTCCACATGTTTACATGTTTACATGTTTACATGAAACGTGATGTTAGATATGTTGAAGAGGTAAAGCCACAGATTTGTTTGCTTTATTGTTGTAATCTGTGCTTTAAAATATATATTTTATATTTAAAATTTAAATAAATCTGAAATTGTTTATTATGAAACAGATTGATTTATTGCTTGTGTTCATTGAAAAATACATGACAAGAGGCCCTTGAAAAAAAATTGCATATTAAATCGCAATATTGAGGAAAAAAATTGCAATTAGATTATTTTCCTGTATCGTTCAGCCCTAGTGTTCTCAGTGCAGTTGTGACCTTTACGCTGATTTCCAGTCGACTGTTTTCTGAACATGTCAGCCTCCACATACAGAATGAAAAGCAGGACACGTTTAAAACGTGTCCCATTTTCCAGCGTCTGTTTACAGTTTGGAAATCATTCAGTTCTGTGAAGAAACACAAACTCATGATTTTAGAATTCTGACCTACAGATGGTTGGAGCAGAGCGGGGATCATTTCAGGGCGTCACCACACACAGAATTTAAAAACGGATACAGTAGAATAGAGTATCATGGGTGGCCCCGCCCACCCACCCACCCACCCAGCACATGGAATGTTCACCCTCCTCCCCTCTGGAAAAAGACTAAGAACATGGAAGCTTTCTAGAAGCTTTTAAAAGTGATCAACAATAAGCCTAAGCTCTGATGCTGATTATAATTTTTTTGCTACCTACACTTACTTACTTTACTGTGCTTGTGTGTACTTTATTATTTATTTGTTATATTGTTTATAAAGCACTATATTTTTGTTTTTATGGAAACATTGTAATGACATTAAAAATAAACCTTGAGAATAGATCATCCAAAGTAAAAATACTATAAATGGTATTTTGCTAAAAATCATGAGCTACAAACAAAAACATTTACCAATTTAAAAAAAAAGAAAAGCCATTCATTTTTCTCAAAGCGCCATCTAGCGGCCAGTGGAATAACACAAAAACGGCATCTTTTAAGAATTAAAATTTGAATTTTATTTCGGCAATCTTCACAAACAAAAAAAACACTCAATTGTGTAATTCTTCAGCTGAAAGTGTGTAGGTTGAAGCAAAGCTTATATATATATATATACCCCATCACAACAAAACAAGGTTCTCTACATAATATCACACACACAAAAAATCATTTTCACAATAAACATTCTGCACAAGTTGTGTATATTCAGTTTATACATTCACAACAAACATACGTACACACATACAGTACATAAACACACATGAATGTGTATGATATGTACATAATATTATACTATTTCAATTAAAATTAGCATGGCATTATATGAATTAACAAAAACTTTTATAATGTATTAATATCATTTATACCATTAAATACATATTATATATTATTGCTGTCTTAGGTAAAATTGTTGCTCTTCTTTCTTATATTTACTAACGATATATGATTTAAAAAGCTTTTTAAACTGGTTTATGTTGGTGCTTTTTTTTTATTTCATCCTTTAGTTCCATAAATGAACCTGTGATATTGTTATACTCATCCTTTTTCAATGTTGTTCTAGCATATTGGATGTTCAAATGTAGTTTTCCTCTTAAATTACAGTATATTCCCCTTCTCTCTCTAAAAATCTACGTTAAAGACTGTTTAACACAAAGTTCACTCTTACATTATCTTAATATGCTGGAGATTTTCAAATGAGTGTCGTTTCATGACCATTGGCTTCATGACTGATGATATTTTTACTTTAGTTATTGCATTGTTGAGCCTTTAGTCATACTAGAGATCTATAGCAAAGGATTTACAGTAGAAGCCTTGATAATTCCAACACAAACCCAATCAAGTGCCTTGATAGAAGTTATTTTTTTTTAAATGTATTTATTTATTTTAATGGAATTTTCTTTAAAACAAGCCAGAAATGTTATCCTGTTGTAAACTGGTATTTCCAGTGTAGTGGGAGCACACATTCATATTCAGTGTGCTGTTGTTCACAGATTATTAAAGCGGCTGCAGATCAGAACAGAGAAGAAGTCCTGCAGAAATCCAGAGAAATGAAGTTCCTCACAGGTTACGAGTCAAAGGTAAACACACTTATTTAGACACTGTAGACTTATTATAACCTGATTTCAGCAACTCTTCCTGAGAAATATGGTTTGAGCCTCAGACTGAGAGAAGTTTACAATATTTATAACTGTTTCAGGAATGATTTCATTACATTTAACCCTCTGTGTCATATTTATACAACTCTCTAAACACTGCTTCACATGCACAGTAATGCAATAAGTGACATTTGTGTGGTTACATCAAATATATCTGGTATTGTAATGATGCTCATGTCTAACAATCAAATGTTGTTTGTGCATTTTATTTTGAAAGTTAACAAATATAAATACATGGAGCCCCGATTACAATAATTGACAATTCTACGATCGTAGTGCACATTTATATTATTATTAAACTGAATATTGATGATTTAATCAATTCAGGGTTGGGGTCATAATTACAATTATGACATAATTATAATTGTTATATATAATTGATGTTGCAACCATAATTCAATTGTAATTGAGCTCATATAATGAAATTGGTATGGAAATTACATTAAAAAAATGTCTTACAGTTTAATTAGACCATGTTACAGTTCTATGGATTACACATAGTTAAACATGACATGAAACATATTTCAATAATTAACTGTCAGTTCTCTTAAAGATTATTTTACCATTAATATATATATAGGGCTATAGCGTCAGGCTTCCTAATCAATAAAAAATTATTTTTTCCTAACAAGGTAACTAAGAGATGAAAAACAAATTAGATGATAGATAATATTTTGTGTATTTTACAGTGGATTTAAATGAAACTGACCAGTTATCATAAGAGATGCTAACAGAAAGCTAACACAAGTTAAGTTTTATTTCAGGATCAGTCATTGTGATTAATTGTACTTAAAGTTTAGTAGTTGAGAATGTAATTGGAATGTATGTTCAAGGTGAAATATTATAATTATAATTGTAGTTATAATTTAAAAAAAGTTATCATAATTGAGTTGTAATTGAAAAATGTAACTGAAATCAACCCTATATCAATTTATTTACATTTACATACTCACAAAAACAGAAGTGGTTTGCAGTTAAGTTGCATTTAATCAATGTGTAAATAAATGTTGTGGATATTTTTAAGTATGTATTTTTCTTTTAGCAAAAACCTAATTTTAGGATAAAAACATACAAGCTAGCATGAAAAGAAGTCATTAAAAGTGTGTTTTCCAGCTACAGTGTGATGATCTTCTCCTTCTGTGACAGGCGATGGAGAACGCCCACGTGGACTCTGTGATGATCCTGGGTGAAGCGTTCTCCTCCTCAGAACCATTTGACTTTGCCTCTCAGAGCACCACCAAACGCATCCACAGCCTCATCCCAGTGATGCTGAGGGAACGACTGACTCCTCCCCCAGAGGAGACGTACTCCCTCCACAGGAAGATGGGAGGATCCTTCCTCATCTGTTCCAAACTGGGGGCCAAACTGTGCTGTAGGAACATGTTTCAGGAAGCCTACAGCAACTACTGCAGGGAGAAAGCAGCAGGAGGAGGAGGAGCACAGCGCAGCTTTTTAAAGGAATAATCATGTGTGTTGCAGCTTTATTTTTCAGCTGGTTTTAAATTCAGTCCAATGCTTTGATCACAGCCGAAGGACCTCTTAAACAACCAAATGTGTGAATTTTGTTACTAATGATGTCAGTATTTTACCATCCATGTACTGTTGACGCTCATATGAATGTAACTATTCTTTCTGAACTGTGGGTTTGAAATAAAAAGACATGAATGCAGCAATGTGTTGGAATTCACAAACAAAATCACTTATTGAGGTACTAATTAGAGATTTATATATGTGTTTCTAACAGTAGAATAATGGGTACCACTTTACCTGAACTTTTATGCATAAGGCTGTCATTAGCATTAATAAGGTGTCATGAATGCTGTCAATAAGTGTCCTTCACTAAATTATGACACCTTTGGAGCTATGTTGTCTTTTTTTGCGTTAGGTGAAAAGATTTAGATTATCGAACGACACTTTATCTGCCTATTAAAGCAAGAATGTTCTGTATGTGTGCGCGTTTGTGGAGTGGATAACTCCCCAGCGCGGTGGGTGTCCGACCTGAAACTTTGTCAACAGCTTCCAAATACCACAAGTGTGTGCAGCCGTTATTTTGGAGTAATTTGGTCATTTCAAAACGTTTGTTTTCATGTTTGATTGTTCGCTGTTTAGACCAGTGTCATGGTCTGAGTTCACATCGGTCTGAGCATGCGCACTACCGGAAAATTAATTTATGCTACTTCCGCCGTGCTGAGATAAAAAAAAATTTATTTCTTGTACATAAATGTACAACTGCTCAATATACGAAGCAGGAGAGGTTCCAACGCCACAAAGAAATGATAGTTAATATTCTTCATGGTGAAGGACACGCCATCATCAGACACCTACATACAAAAATAATTTATTTATTTTAATCATGATTATAATATACATTGCAGTAAAAAAACAGTTAACCTAATGTAACTTTATTTTTTAAAATCAGTATAACCCAGTACGGGTACATCTCAGTACGTAGCAGTCACGTACTGAGATTTTAAGAGGAACTCAGTACGACGTGAACTCAGACCGTGACACTGGATAAACGGGACCCGGAAGTTATGGGCAGGCACTGAACCACGGCTGTGTTGAAAGTGAACGGCGAAAAATGCAAATTTCTCCGGATACTGCATTATAAATGATATTTTCACCTCGTGCTATACAACCAAATGCGCGCCTTAGATGTAGATGCTGAACGCACACAGAGCCGTTTAGAGAGGTGTGACAACTAAAGAGTTCCCGGAAGTTTCAAATAGTTCCAGCGGGTCCGTTTTTTTTTTTTTTTTCTCTACACACGCATTTCAACAACCTGTGATGGAGTATGCACAGTTTGCACATAAGCCGAGTGTGTGCATGCGTCATTTTGGACTTATTTGGACGCGATAAGCACCCCTGCACTAAGAAATGTTAAATGCTAAATAATTACTTTTATTTGTACAAACTTATGTTTTATCAGATTCTACCTAAACCACCACATTGGTACAAACTTTATCAATTTATCATACACATCTCCCATAGAATTAAACCAGGGAAATCACACACGCTATTTTACTTTGTAGACCAGCTTCAAAAAGTCAACACTCATGTACATGTATGTACTCTTCCCTTTCCTTTAATTCATTCAACTGTTCGTTTTATTTCCCAAGGAAAGTTTCCAACTTTGAAAATTCCTAGAATGTTGTATGTACCCCTGGTCTAACCCCTCCACTCATTCAATAGAAGTGTACAGTGCTATTATTATACATATACTTTAATACTCTATACTCTTCTATAAGAATAAAGGATTTTCACTCACACTGATTAAGGCCTGAGTCTTGATGTAAAACAGTTTCTTTTCTCCTTTTAAAACAAAAAGCAACTGTAACAAAGCTTTGGTAGAAGTTATGTCTGTTTCACTTCCTGGTTCACTTCTCTGTGCTCGTGTTTTCTGTGGTTTTCCTGAAACGCTCCACTTGAATTGTGACGCTGGAGAAGCTGAACTTAGAGCGAAGCATCTTTGTAGCTTTTATCAGGATGTTCTGAGAATCAGCTTCTTCCTCTGAAACACAGACACAGAGAGAAAAAAAATTGCATTTAATTTTTTTTAATACCCATAATACTTTAATAAAAAGATATATCCAATCAAATAATAAAAATAAACAAGTTGTAATCAATAAACAGTGCTCAAGTGCAATTTTATTGGATTTTTAAACCTTTTTTTAAATTAATTTTTTTAAATAATAGAAATTTAGTCTTTTGGGGATTTAAAATGTATTTTTCACTTGAAGCATTTATTTATTTTTTTAAATTGAATAATAAAGATGTACCTTCATAAAGAGCCTGTGTTACAGCACAGTGGTGTGTGTGACTGAATCCAGTTTCCTCTGGTAGATAAGAGGAATCTGTGTGTGTAGCATTGAATACAGCAATAATAATCAGTGACTTAAGCTCTTAAAGCCACTTCTTTACCAAGCGTGTGTGTGTGTGTGTGTGTGTGTGTTTCTGAGATCTGCTTCAGTGATCAGATCTACTAAAATAAAATAAACAATAACTGCATGTAACTGCTGTTTCCATGCCTGATGCATTGTGTTTGCACCCCCTTCCACCCCCTCCCTCACCGCTGACTAAATGAGCCGACAGCAGTGAGTGATTTAAGTTGAGGCTCCACACGTGCACGTTGTGAACGTGTGCGACGCCTCTCACAGACAGTAGCAGCTCTCTCACGGCGCTGACGCTCACGTCTGCAGGGACGCCTGCACAGAACCAGAGAAGAAGAGTCAATGTGAACTCAGACATGAGAGCAGGAGATCGACCTTGGCTGACCTTGCATCAGTATACGGAAAACGTCCTTTGTGACTGGGAGCGTTGTTCCAAGAACCAGGATGGAAAACAGGAAGGTGCAGATGGGATCTGCCACTTTGTACTCAGGCTGTGAGAAAAAACACACATTCATAAACGTTTTGCAACACCAAATAAGTCACAACTCTCTCTCTAAACGGCTCTGTGTGCGTTCAGCATCTACATCCAAGGTGCACATTTGGTTATATAGCACGTGGTGAAAATATCAGTGTTTAGAAAGCCGTATCCTCGGAGAATTGTGCATTTTTCGCTTTTAGCTTTCAACACAGCTTCAGCCCGCCAATAGCTTCTGGGTCCCGTCTGTTTGGTCTAAACAGCGAATGGTCAAACAAACATGAAAATAAATGTTTTGAAATGACCAAATAAGTCCAAAATGATGCACGCACACACACTCGGGCTATGTGCAAGCTGTTCATAAAGTTTCAGATCGAACACACACCACATCAGGGAGATTTTCGCTACACACACACACACACACTGAGAAGCTGTAAACTCCACCAGGACAAATTAATAGTCGGGATTAAAGCCATCACCTGACAACGCCCTCCATGTTTGATTTGGGATCATTTTGCATCATTAATGGTTCTGTATCCTCTTTATTCTGTCACATTGAGCTCAAAAAGCAGCTCACAACTTTATGTGCTGACACATGTATTTTTATTTATTTTATTTATTCAGTTCATTTCCGACATGGTTGCAATCACAAAAATTCACTTTGACATTCAGAGCAAAATCACATCATCGTTTTTTTTTTTTTTTTTTTTTTGTCTTTTTTCCGTGCCGGAAAGGGCGACGGAAAAAAGCAGTTTGCTTATCTAGATCCGTCCCCTGGTTTGAACACAGATCATTTTACATCAAAGCTCGTGTCTTTCCTGGTCAAACATTCTTATCTTCTTCATACCACAAT
Organism: Gouania willdenowi; assembly: GCF_900634775.1. NCBI lineage: Eukaryota > Metazoa > Chordata > Actinopteri > Blenniiformes > Gobiesocidae > Gouania > Gouania willdenowi. The sequence continues at coordinate 11,493,313 of NC_041065.1, forward strand.
TCCATCTTTTCATTTATGTTTTTTTTTTTTTTCATTTTTTGTGTGATGTGTTAACGTCTGCAGTCATTTGATGACATATTTTTGAACATTTAGCTCATTTTTCTTATATTTGAAACAGAAATGCATGTAAAACAGTATGTTCTATATCACTGTTAAAAATGTGTAAATCTAAATGTTAAATCTGTCACCAAGTGTAAAGCTAAATGTTAAATGTTAGATTTAGTCTCTTCTCTCGTTCCCGTTAAAAGAGTTTTTTTTCTCCCACTGTAGCTGATGCAGTTCATGTGGAGTTGTTTCTTATATTTTGATAAGCGCGTCGAGATGACTATTGTTGTAATTTGCGCTATATAAATAAAGTTTAATTGTATCACTTCTTATCTCTTGGTTACCTTGTTAGACTTCCTTATCAATGACAAATATTGGTATTAATGTTTGTTTTGTGTGGGCGTCTGAGTCAGTTTACTGTACACCCAGAGTTAAATGACTTAAATGGTAAAATGATTCTCAAGAGAACTGACAGGTAGTGGGAAAAGTTAATATCAGTCATATTTTAATAATTGTTGACTACGTACAGTATGTGTGTAAGACAAAATTGATACATGGCTCCACGGGGTTGCATTTGATTAAATTGTAATTGACAATTTCCATGCCAATTACAACTACAAAGTCAATTATCTGAACTCAATTACAACTCAGTTATGATTACAACAGCAAGAGGTTCTTTTCAATCACAATTATTACACCATAATTGTAATTATTTATCAATTACACAATTGTAATTGACCAACACTTTTTTGCTTTACTAGTTAAAGTCTAAATGTGAGCACTATTAGAGCCTAACTCATGTTGACATCAATTACATCTAATTTATGCTACAACAGTTTTCTATGAGCCTCAGTCTCGGTTTAAGTCAGGGATGGGGTTAATTACATTATTCAATTACAATTCTGTCTTCAATTATCAATCACAACTCAATTCTGATTTCGGTGACCAACATTTTTTTCAAATACAATCAATATTGCAGTTATTTTTACCCTGAAAATGACATTGTCAGTTACTAAGGTTAAAATTCAATTAATCAATAATTACTGAGCGTTTTTAAATAAGCCCATAAAACATATTAGCTTTCTGTTAGCATCTCTTATGATAACGGGTCAGTTTGACTCATGTCTTACTTAAATCAGCTGTAAAATACACTAAAAATATTATCCATCATCTAATTTATTTCTTATCTCTTAGTTACATTGTTAGGCTTCATAATCAATTAAAAATATTGGTATTAATATTTTTGATGTGAGGGTCTGAGCCTTTTTGTGTCAGTTTAGCCCTAGGTTTCAACTATAACATGGTTCCCTGGGTTTGTTTATTAAACTGTAATTGATAGTTTCAATTGAATTTTTATGCCAATTACAAAGTAAATTATTGAAACTCAAATACAATCAAATTACGATTACAACAGCAACAAATTTTTCCAATTACAATTATAATTATGTCATAAGTGTGATTAATTATTCATTATGTGATTATAAATATAATTGACCCCAACCCTGGTTTAAGTTAACCTGTCCTTGTAATCCAGAGTTGTGTGTTTAGAGATTCTGACCCAGAAGTGAATGACGGTGGCAGCCATCAGAACGCCCACGCTCTGCACAAAGTCTCCCACCACGTGGACGAAGGCCGCCTTCACACTGGCGTTACTGTGGCTGTGGCCGTGGGCGGATCCAGACTGGTGCAGGATCACAACCATCCTGAGTGGATCACAGAGCGGAGCAGTCCATCACAGGCACAGCTTCCTGTTACACCAATCACTGAATCACATGGAAAACCCAGAGAACTCACAGGATGTTGACGAGCACTGCACAGGCGGAGGTGATGAGCATGATGTGTCCGTCTATCTCATAGTCTCCATCTGTGATCCTCTGAATGGCTGACAGCACCAACACTGCAGAAACAGCCCAAATGGACACGACAGACAGGAACATGCCCAGGATCTCTGTGCACAGAACAACACTGCTGCACATTAGCAAGGACGACAACAATTAAATACACACAAAACTGCATTATTATTATTATTATTATTATTATTATTATTACTATTATTTTAACAACTTGAAAAGCCAGCCTTGAAAGAATCACCTGCCATCTTATTCACTTTTTTATTCTAGTACCCACTGATTATCTTTATTCTGTAGATTTCTCTAATGGTTGCTTGTATGTTTCAAATAAAGCAAACATGTCTTTAGGAAGAGATGAACAGCTCCTGTTTAAACTGAACACAAATTTAGTCACATATATAAACTCAGAGCTGTACAGAGAGAGTTGCGACAACTACATTCACTCATTTCTTTACAGCAATGGCGGCTCATGGAGTCTCACAATTGTTCCCTGAAGTGAACAGTTTACTATTGTAGCCGATGGCGCTATAGCGGATTAGACGGTTTGTGATGCACTTTTGAACAATAAGACGTTATTATTATTATTATTATCTTCAGGGTATCTAAACCCATTAACGTGTGCATTAAGGCATGTTTGTCGATTATTCCCTTCTAAACTAGTACATTTTTTTGGGGGATTTTCATTTTTTATTACTATTATTATTATTATTATTATTATTATCTTTTTTTCATTGTGAAATACACTGCTGTAGTTTTCATGTTCAAAAAAAAGAGAGAGAAAAAAAATTCTTAGAAAATGAAGGAATCAATAGCAGATAAACAGCATTTACTTCACACAGTTTTATCTTCCCACATAGGCTTCATATTTTCTTTTTTTAAATCAACCAATAAGCTTTTCAATTGTGTTATTTGTGGAAAAAAATGCAAATGAAGTGCAAATGAAGACGCCTCACAGATTTTTTTTATTGTTCCTGATTTTTTTTAATTATTATTATTTTTAGATTACTCCTGCTGACTTTGGCTAACTATTTCTTTCTCCTCTCTAGTTCAGTTAGGAAGCCATACATTTTACCTCCTGTTTCAGAATGAGTGGAGCATCCCCATACAGCACAGTAAACTGCATGACAAGTTATTAATGTTTCTGTCTTTCTTAGACATTTATTTCATTAATTCATCTTGGTACATAAGTGCATAGTAAGAAATCTAATGTCTATTTATATATATATGTATGAACAGAATGAATATGTTGTGTGTCCAGTCTGGGTGTGGTGTTTTTTTAATGAAACCTATTTTAAGAAAATTAAAGAAAATTCAAAGCAATACATCCTGTATACAAAACATATTAACACATTTTTAAAACCAAATTCGTGTTGATGTCAAAAAAAGCAGGTAAGCTGTTTACACTAATTATTAATACAAATTTACATTAGGAAAAAAACTATTTATGGAACTACATAAACATATATTTTATATTCACATACATATGACGCTGTACTGTATAAGTATTGTCAGACAATGCAGTTAATGATGACAAATTATCGAAAATCCCAGTTATGTCACTAGGAATCAATGGATTCTAATGGCCCACCACTAACAAATTCAGGCTTACATGAATCACGTGATGGTGTAGAATTTTGGACTTCCGTTGTCGCAACTCTTTCTCTAAAGGGCTCTGATATAAACATACTAAATTCTAAAGCAGGGGTGTTAAACTCATTTTAGGAATACGAAGTACTTTGATCTGAAGTGGGCCGCAGATTTTAGGCTGAAAAACAATAATAACAAATACTTGTTTTCTTACGGAAGCAAATGATGATTAATGACAAATAAAATCATGATATAACAATTTGATAACCTAAAATAAATCACGTTGTGCAATGACTCAGCACATTTCTACTTCACCTCCTGCAACATCTACAGACCATCAACTTTCCTGTATCTGTGGCTAACCTTAAGTTTTAAATCCCTAGTAAGATAATTAAACCAACAAAAACACTATTCTGGAAGAAAATAGAGATTGTAATTGTGTGGGAACAGATTCATTTAACCACCAATGTGCAGGTTGAATATGCATGATTTATGTGTGACAAGAAATAAGCAATTAGCATGTGTTGATCACATGATCATGTGTTATCAAATTAGAGTTACTTTTTGTAGCCTTTCAAATACATTAACTAAAAAAAAAAATCTTCTTTATATAACATTGTGTTCATGTAAACTGAGATGAATTTGAAGATGTAAGATACTGTTTTATTTCTTGATGTTAATGTATTTTATTTTAAACCGTTTTTAAGTTTCCATTTACATGATCAATATAAATCCCATCTAATTAAATCAAACATTATTCTATATAATTTTAACTCTATATAATTTAACACACTGTATTGTCTTCATTGAGAAGGTATTTTTGGCTCCAAGACGACTTTAATCCAGGTGAGACGAGGTTAAATGGTTCCTTGTAGAGTAAAGGTTGGAGACCCCTGACCAGAGGAAGAGGGTTAGGAGACCCCACTATCAGAGCTGGACCCTCTGAATTTAATTCCATGGGGTGAAGCAATGCAGATGCTAAGTTAGTTATGCTACTGTTAAGTTAATTCAAGTACAGCCTTTCTGTAAAATAAAACATCCCACCATGATGCACCAGGGGGATTAGAACCAGATTACAAGTCTGCTCCCTTAACCACTAGTCCCTACCGGCCAGCAGGAGAAAGTAAATATTACAATTACATTTGCAGATGCTTTTATCCCCAGATGACAGAGAAAACATGAATCAATGTGTAAATGACTAACTAATTCAGATGTAGATATATCAGTCCTTACAAATACACAAACACTACAAATTCATCAAAACTCAACAGCATTTGTCAGCTCTCAGTTTTCCAATATTTATATCACGTTACTCATTTTTAAATCTAAAATGTCCCAAAGAATTCCCAAATTTTCCAAAATCCTGCAATATTTCTCAAACTATTCCACATTTACCCAAAATAAATGAATAAAAATGATCACAAAATCAAGGCAATTTAAGTTTAAATTCACTTACTGCTTTAATAATGTCGTTGTCTTACATACTTTTTATATAACTTATTGCTGCTCATAATCTGCTCCGTGTTTGGCCCCTGACCTGAAAAGAGACTCATCTGTTCTGTGGAGCTGTTCTTTGTTTCTGTTAGGGTTATTCTTGTTGGTCTAGGGTGGAGATAAATCTTTTAATCCAACAGTCACAGTGTGGGTGGATGTTGGAGTTATTCTATGGTTCTTTTTTTTCACCTGCTCGATGCCACCCAAAGCTCATGCTCTGAGTCGGAGGTCGGGATGAGATCCAAAGAGAGAAGATGCTGATGACGATGCTGGTGAAGTCAGAGAGAAGATGAGCCGCGTCCGTCATGATGGCCAGACTGTGAGCAGCGTATCCACCTGGATACACGACATCATCAGGGTTTGCACTGATCACACAGATACAGCCTTCATAGTCAACGTGTCTGGGTCAAACCATCACTGCATACAGTGCATAGTAACACTACAGATGGTTTTAGGATGTGTCTGAAATGATAATGAGGGGAATAATGTGTATTTAGATTTAAACCTCGTATTGAAACATTCTGAAACTTTCTTAGCATAGGAGTTTGGTTCTGGTGTCAAACACGTAACACAGTGTTAATTTTGTTACAATAAAAATAATCACGATATACTGCAATTTTTTGGGTGCTGATATTAAATCGATGCTTTTCAGGTCAGTGTATTCAGTGACAGAGCACATATGTAATATGTATGCACAGGCATTTTATGTTCATATGATCTGCTCAGATCAGTGTTCAAACTGACAATAGGATACATTTGTACTTATTTTTGTGCTTTGTCAGTAACTTACCCTTTATATTCTCACTTACAGTTGTTACAATGCTTTCAATGTGTTGCAATGGTTACTTGTTGACTTTATTTTATGATGGCAGTGTGTAACACTGCATTTTCTTTTTTTCAGTGAAAATGTCCAAAAACACTAATAATAGGATGTTTTGAAGCAAATAGTTCTGACTCAATTTATCCTCTGAATGATCAATATCTTCTGATGAACATATACAGCAACTTGATTTTTCATCTCTACGATTTAATTTTGATATTAACTGAGTAGAATATAGCAATATATCCTGATAATATTATATCGTGACCCAAGTATCGTAATATGTATTGTAATGTAACATTCTTGCCAATACTCACCCCTAAATGTGGACGAAAATTAGAATTTGAATTTTTGCTGTCAAAATTAAAACTCCTTTCAACGTGATGGACACTAATATAATTTGTCTTCCAACTCACCAATGACCTCCCCAGTCATGAAGACGAGGCTGACCACACAAGCAGCCAACAGTTTCTTCCTAGCCAACCGTCTACTGCCGGTTTCCTCCCGTGACATGATACCCAACTGCTGGCAGAGCGACTCTGACTCCCACTGATCGTCCACGTTGGAGGAATCATCACTAAAGTCTGAGTCTGAAGGACTCGTCCTTATAAAAGACAGAAAAATAACATCAAAGATGCATCATATGTGACTGAATCTGCAATGATGTGAGAGGTTGATGTGACAAACGCACCATGTGAGAGGCTCCGAGTCAACTTTGATCAGTCTTCGTTTCTCTGAATCTGTCTTTAGTTCCATGTCCACATGTGGCTAAGCTTCACAGCCAGTGTTGGTTTAAGTGGAGACGCAGTGAAAAAATACCACCTGCTCTGAAAGCCTTTATCTGCTTCAGGTGGAGCATGGGACAAACCACTGGCAGAGAGCCAGGGGTGGCCTGGCCCCTTACCAACACTCAGAGAAAGATGGACACAAGTGCCTTTCCAGTATGACCAAAACTTTATTTCAATAATCATTAAATATACAGAGAGATAAAGAGAGAGGGGGGAAATACACAGAAATGTTTACATGAAAACACTCACATTTATAGAAAATACAACCAAAAAAATCCCATATAAATGTATCAAGGCATTTCAGGAATGATTGGCACAAAGAATTTATGGCACTGACTATAGATACCCCGAGCGGTGACAGAAAAATACTTTAAACCCACCCTGCTAAAGACATTTACAATATACACAGAAAACAGCAGAACTTAAAGGTATTTTTTTAGCCTGTTGTGGCGGACTCAAGGTGTAAGACAGGGAGGGAACACCCTGGAAAGGCTGCAGTCCTTCACATACACACAGAAAGAGAGAGAACACACACACCCTGCCCTCAGACAACTGTGTGATGGCATATCCCATCATCAAGATGGGAAAAAAATAATCATTCATATAAAAATAATCACCAGTGTCGAGGAAATTCAATCTGTGTGACACAAAAATTAAACCCGCTCCGATATGTAGAGACCGGCCTTTTGTTCTACAAACCCAGACTGAAGAACCTCCTTCACCCGTACCAATGTAGCCTGAACACACCCACGCGTACGACAGAACTTTACTCCAGCTTGCATTAGCATGCTAAACAACAGCCTAACTTCAAAAACAAAACATCTGCAAAGTACATGAAGAAGAAAACCTCAGCGACTGATCTTTATGTGCCTGTCTGTGCTTTATCATCAGTTAGCAGCTTGTATTTAGTGATTATAGCTTAGTTTTATACTAGGTGGGGGAAATAAAGATAAAGAAACTACTAATAATAAGCATCAACTTATCAAACACAGTCGTCTAAGTGAGGTATCATTAGTGGAGCGTGTGTGTACTTCCCTCCTGTGACATTACAGTGCTCGAGTGGTCTGTGTCAATATATCTGACGATCCTGCATCAACCTGTTAAAATATCCCACTAGTGTTTCTATTCTAAGGAAGTGCACATAGATAATAATAACAATCTCAGGCATATTTAGAAGCATTGATATGCTCATCTGACAAAAAGATTAGAAATAAATAAACAAAATAAAAAAGGTCGAGCCTCAATTTCTTTAAAAACATATGGCACAATCAACGATTGAGCTGAATGTAAACAAACCTCTGAGATGAATATCTTTTCACACACTCGTCATTCATCGTCTCTATATGAAGAGACTGCGAGAAGACAAAGTCGTGACCGCGCGCTTCTGACTTTTTTATTCGTTCAGTGCGATCTGGGTGTCGCCGTTGATTGCATGAGGCTGGATCACAATCGGGCTGCTCTCGCCTGCAGAGGGGGGTAGAAAAGAAGGTGTTAGTAACCAAAGCACAGATTCTACACTCAATATGAGAAGGTACGTGAGCCGTTATAGCACGAGAGAGAAAAGAGCGACTGTTAGAGCAACACGGACATTATTTATGTTAGCGAAGCAGCTCTGAGATTCAAACAGAAAATAAGCTTTATGGCTGTGTTAGAAATGGCATACACCAGACATGGGCAAATGGCGGCCCGGGGGCCACATGTTGTCTAATTTAGTGCGGCCCCAAAAACGAATCCCCAAAAATCGTATTTCAAGAAGGTGGAAGGAATATGAAGCCCCAAATAACATACAAACCTCCAGCAAAATGCACAATGTACACAAAAACACACAACAAATTCCAAAAATACACAAAATGACAAGGACAGACACAACAACCACTTAAACAAACAAATGACTCCAAAAACAACAACACATTACAGAATAGCTATAAAAAAAAAACGCACACAAAAATCCTGAAAGTCACACCATAAAACACACAAATCGTCAACAAAAATGCAGAAAATGACAGAATACACACAAAATTACAACAAAAAACAAAAACAAATGACTAAAAACTGACAAAACAACAAAATCACAAAGACAAACAAATCCCTTTCCTCCCTGTATTAATGCTCAGATTGGTTATTATTCTAAATACTGACATGAATGTTGATAATGTGGCCTTCAAATCAGATACAATCACGTTTTTGTGGCCCCGCACTGTGAGTTGTCCAACCCTGGCATACTCTGTACTATGCACTAGAAACTCATTGGCCCTCATTTACCGTTCATACATTGAGATCTGAGCGTACGACGTGCGTTCGGCCATATTCACGCAAGCTTCGGTATTTATCAATTCTGACGGAAGTGTACGCTACGTTCACATTCCATTTCAGGTCTGAGCTTGTGTACAATAATCTGAGAGTGTGAATTTGTGGTTCAGCACAGCAAAATCTGACTGCGACTGAAAATAAAGCAAAAAAATAAGTATCAAGCAAGCCTCAGCTGTCATTTAAGCATAAGCAGACTTTCAGAACACATCTAAATGGATTATTAAAACAAATTACCAAAAATGAAAATACATTTTAAAAAGCCCACTGATATCACTCGTCCCATTTCCTCCGTAAAACATCACTGGTGGCATGCGGAGGTAAAAGGACCTCATTCATGCTTTAAAATGTAAATAGTTCCTTAAACTTTTACAAATGTGCTGCAGTAATCAGTAATATGATGAATTATGGGTGAAATTGGCAGAAGGCATAATAAACACAGAGAAGGGACAACATTTTGTCATTTTCAAGGCTTTAAAAAAAAAAAAAAAGCTTTTCGATCGTTAACTTATTTTAAAGTGATATTACCTAAAGCATGCAGAATGAGGTTGATATACAGCAATTGTCATATCCGTGTGTGTCTCCAGGATCTCTACAGTAAAGTTGTTCCCAGGGCAGACGTCACCCGCTCAGTAGCTGATCCTCTTCCACAGATAGTTTAAATGTTTTACATCGTTTCCACACTGTTAAAAAGCACATCTTAGTTTTGCTCCACCTCTGATGTGAGGATGCCGATTTTCATCTTGGAAAAGCTTCTTATCTTGTTTGACCTAAGTGGGCGGGGCCTCCGAAACAGGAGGGCGTAACATGTTAATGATGATCGAATTCAGCCACCAGAATTATTAACACCCGATCATTTGTATGCTGGGATTGGTCAAATATGAATGTTTCATAAATCACACCTTGGTCCTGTCGTACGACCAAATGTGAAGTCAAATTTGCACCCGTTTTGTTTTCACGCAAGGTTGATAAATGAGGGCCAATGAGTATATACTGTCTATATATGTATGATTAGTATGGTGACTGTTCCCACTGAAGTATACTTCCAAGTTTCCCAAGATGCATTTGGAACCTACAACGACAAAAACCTCAAGCACACAAATATCTCTGTTAATTCTCCACCTTTGAGAGTTCTGAAAACATTTTAAGCGAGAAAGTGACCAAGTAGAATATCAACATGAGGTCATTTGATCCAAATAAACTCACATATATTAATTTCATTCCTACATTTAGGAGGTTCCAAATTGTCCGCCATTGCCCTACTGACGAAATTTCCAGTTAAGTTCAAAACAAGAGCTCTATTTACATAAGTGTTAAAAACTAATGTAAGAAAAGAAGAGATGATTTTGTTTTGAAAAGAGGATGCGTGATTTTTAGATTGAAGCAGGTCTTAGGATGATTTTACATTCCCTGAATGTCCGATTGCAACGCATCATGGGGAGGTTGAGTATGACTAGTGTGCCCATCGTGCATACTTAAAAAAAAAAGACCCAATATAGTAAGCATCTGTGTATTTCTCACGTTCATCCCACTGTGCTCTTCACTTTAGCCATGTTTGGTCTGATTTAATGTAAATGGAACATTAAAATGTGCTTTTAATAGGACTTAGCTTCACAATTTATCTTGAAGTGTTTCAAGAGTAAATGAGACGTCTGAAGCGACATAAATAAAAACACAGAGCAAACATTGACTAAATATTAATAATAATAATAATAATAATAATAATAATAATAATAATAATAATAATAATAATAATAAAAAAGATTCATACTCTAATAGAAGTACATTTTCCTGAAACTCCCAAACCATTAATGATCATCACTTTATGATTTCTCTGTCAGTGACGTTGAGTAAGTAAACTGTATTTATATAGCACAGCAGAGGGTTCCACAGTATTGGTGCCACTGCCTGAAATGCCCGATTTCATAGTGAGACAAACAGCAAATTCTGGCCTGCTGACCTCAGAGCACGAAAGGGAGAATGCAGTTGCAGAAGGTCAGAGATATACTGTGGAGCTTGACCATGTAGGGCCCTAAAAGTTAAAACTGGCAACCAATGAAGATAAGCTAAGACTGGAGTAATGTGTGATCTTCTATTTGTGCTAGTGAAAAGTCTGGCTGCAGTGTTTTGCACTGTCTGGAGACATTGCACACAAAGTGAGCAGAAGACAGAAACAATAGATTATAGAAAACACCCCATCTGTGATTTCCTCCTGTTATTGTGTTAGATGACCCCAAACTGTGTTAATTGGCAGTAGCAGAGTTAAAAGCTGCTGAAGTCCAGCGTGTTGTCAGAGCACAGGTGAACTTTACCTGGAGCTTCCACTGCATCACTAGAGCTGGGCTGAATAACTATGGCAGGGCCTGCTGCTGTAAAACACAGTTTAAACACTGAGAACAACTCGTCCTGCTCCCACACAAATCATCTGCTCTCATCTTTGACAGAAATGTGTGTCAGAAATGAGCCCCACTGAGCTCCTGTGTCAACTCATCCAGCTAGAAAAAGATAAAGATTATGGTGTCTATTCTCCCATCTGGACTTAAGCCCTTTTTTGCACGCCTGCAGTTAGGCACTTCTCTCCTACGGGTATTCTCCGGTTCAGGTTCCTGACCCGCCCACCGCGCGTAAGTAGAGCAAAACCGCGTAGTGTGTGAATGAAGGCGGGCTGAAAGAAAAGGAGGCGGTGACGTCATTTCTTTTGGGCTGTCTAGAAATCACGAAACATAGAGTTTTCCCAACGCTTGTAAATGTCATTGAAATCCTTGAAAATGATAAAGTTCACCTTTGAGTTGAAATGCCTTCATTGATAAACAATGTAACAGGTTGATTTGATCAGATTACTGATCAGATTATTGCAGTGTGACAGAGGATCGGCTGCATTCTGTCCGAGTCACAGTTAAAATCTCTGTCCTTGATCATCATCATCATCATCATCATTATTATTATTGATGTAAAATGTGACCGAGTTAGATGCACTGGAGATATGAGAAAATAACTCGGCCACAGAGCGTCCTGCTTTGATACAGAGGGATGTTTGCAGTGAAACAGAACTATTGGCTTCCATAATACGCAGTTTTAAATATAAACTGTTTAAAGCGACCTGAGTGGGAACAGTTTCTGGTCCATCCTCATCTGCATATGACAGCTTGTTTCACTCTGTAGTGGATCAAACTGTGACTTTACGTTGGACATAGTATGAAAATAGTTGAATCACTGTGACCAACGTGGACAGAAGTCTGCGTCTGTCAGGTTGAATTAATCGCACAGCAGCAGCTGAGTGATCACAGCTGCTGCTGCGCGACGCACTAGTCCGTGTGGCTTCAAATGTAACGAAGTCCATATTACTAGTGCAATATAATGTTTCACCTTATCGGGGCGCTGCACTTATTCCAGGGTTAGAAGCACGTAAGAGGAAAAGGACTTACACACACCGGATAATTCGCGTAAAGTCAGATTTGAATGGGAACGCCCACATTTCAGGGCTGCTCCACCCACAGTGCGTAACTAGGATGAAGGCGCGCAGCGACTGGCTTAAGTACAGGGGGAGAATAGCACACAACCAAAAACAGTGCCGCTGCTTAGCTTTTTGAACTTACGCAAATGGGAAAATAGAGCCCTAAAGGAATAGTTATGTACCTGATTCTTGGACATGAACCATTTTCTTGTTATGACCTCATTTGTATATACGTTTCTGGTGACCCTAGAAACTTTTTTTTTTTTACAAATACACTACTAAGTAATAGCACACAAAGTAACAACAAGCACATGCTCAGATATTTCTATACTGCACTTTATTTGTAATAGTTCCAGCAAGATTAATTTTGTCTTCTTTTTGAATAGTATGTTCAGTTAAGGTTTCGTTTATTCAGACAAGGTTTTTCAGGAAATGTTTATGTCCTGACGTATTTCCACATACTATTCAAAAAAAAAGACAAAATTAATCTTGCTGGAACTATTACACACAAGTCACATGAAACTTCAAAGGATCCATCAAAGGCAATCAGCAGAGCTCCTCTGACAAAGACCGGCAGTTGACCTTCGAAACATGTCAGGAAATAAAAATGTCCTTAAAAACTTTGAATAAATGAAACCTTAACTTAACATGCATTTTATTTGAAGTAGATTTATATTTAAGAAAGTGAAAGTATAGAATACAGTTGTTCGAGATTATGTGTGACATAGGGCTGGGCAATATATCCGGATTCAAGATATATCAAGTTTTGTCTTTTGGCAATATAGAATATGACAATATCGCCTATATCGGGATATATTAATACAAATCATAGCTTTAAATATTATTCATAGAGTACAGTCAAACAGTGTCCTTTACCATAATTCTGAGATATTTTTTATGGTTTATTTTGTAATAGAATACTCGTTTTAGGAGTTGCTACATTCACTACTTCTCAGAACAGCATGAAAAGCACTGTTAGTTGGATTTCTGAGTGCGTCCTAACCCAGACCTTCCCCTAAACAAGCCACAGTATAGAACTCACTCACACGTGCTGTCCCTTACAGGAGAAAAACACTACAGTGGCACATATCGTACAGCTGTTTGTTAATAAATGTGTGGCATTTTTCATCCGCAAATTTAACCCAAAATTGCCTTTCTAGAAAGACTTTATTGAGTTCAAAATATCGAGATTCATACTGCATATCGCCATTTGGAGAAAAAAATATTAAGATACCAGTTTGGGTCCATATCGCCCAGCCCTAGTGTGGCGTTTTAATCTGAAATATTATATTATTATTTAAACTCTTTAAGCATTCTGCATTGTATATCTATTTGTTATGTTTTGTTTTTCAGTTGTACAAAACAGATGAATAAAAAATATAATACATTTAAAATTGTGAATTTTTTTTGTATTTTTTTTTTATTTTATTCTCTTTATTTTATTAAAAAAACAATTTAAAATGTAAAAATATAATTATAAGCAGCTTTTTTTTAGATTATTACTAGACAATTCAGGTGACCCCATTTTATTTCCAGGGTGACCCCACATTAGGTCACGACCCCAAAGTTTGAAAACCCTGAATAAGGCTGTAAATGGATCACAAAGTTACAAATTCTTATACAGCCACCCTCACCTGCATCTTGTTCTCTGAGCTCTTCCTCCAGGTCTTCGGGGTCTGGGTACTGACAATTCTCATCGTCTGGTGACTTGCACTTCCCGCAGCAGAAGCAGCAGCAGCAGAAACAGCAACAGCACGTGAAAATGCCCACACACACCACGAGGGTCTGATGGGATTAAACGTCAGCGTTAACAACACAGATTAATACATCATCAAGTTTCCACTCATTAATTAACCCATTCATGTTTTAACTTATTTCTCTGAGCACAGGAAACTGACCTTGAACCAGCACTTGGACATGAGGAAATAATACTTGACGCTCTCTTCCCCAAACTGCTCGGCCACGTACAGCCCCATGGAGCCGTACTCGTCGTAGATTCTCCGCTTGTTCTCGTCACTTAGAATAGAGTTGGCGTTGTTGATTTCCTTGAATTTCTCAGCAGCCGCAGGGTTATCTGGATTCTTATCAGGGTGATGCCTCAACGCCAACTTCCTGGTTATAAAAACAGCATTAAAAAAAAATAAAAAATTTTGTACGAAATTCAACAGTGACAAAAACATTTCTCAGTTATAATGTGATGTCAAATGTTTGTTCGGGCATCGCGGTAGGCAGTTGATAGTTTAGTTTGTTTAATGTGTTTCACAAGTTATTAGTATTTTCTCTTTATTTTATTCCTCTATTTTTTATTATTAGTTGTATTTATTTTCATATATATATACTTTTTCATTCATTCTCTCTATTAATGTTATATTATGTCATTTATTTACTTTTTATTCTTCTATGGGCCCTATGTTATGAATCAACATTACCTCTTATCGCGCTAACTTCCAGGATTTATTCAGTGTTTGCTGGACTAAGAAGCTCGCTAACGTCTTACGTAGCTTAAATCACCATGGTAACTTGGTCTGAACGGCTAGCCTGGTCGAGAGTAGGTTTTGCTCTGGCTAGGATCTTAGCGAGTGAAAGTCCTGCCTCCTGACCAATCGGTTCTCTTAGAAAGAGAGCTCTCCAATAAAAGGTGATGTGTGAACACATCTGACAGCTGACAGATCAGATCCACACAGCATTGATGTCTAAATATTCTCTGCAATCCTTTTATTTACCGATGACATCCTTAAGGAAAGATATAGATTTATATCAGATGGACTGATCGACAATCAGCTGATGAAGCCTGTGTCTCAATCCCTATACACAGACAAGTGAAGTCATTAATTCATTCAATAATTAATATATGACTTCACTCGTCCGCGCATACGGATCGAGACACAGACTTCATCGGCTGACTCTCTGAATGCGCAAAAGCATCACATTATTTATGATAATAATCCATTGAATATGATATCCCATCCAATAGATTAATATGACGCATTAACGCATTAACAGCATCAGCAGCTTCCTGTCTTTTCTGTAACAACAGTGTTGTTTTTGGTCTGAATTATGGATTTTATTAAACATTTGATGAAGTGGATCAGATCTGAGCGAGTATAAAAGCTCCGCCTCATGGTGCACAGCACTACTGTTGCTCTTCGCTGTCATCATGGATTTAAATTCATTATATTTATTTAAGATCATAAGCTGTTCCTCCCCTGAAGACGCTCACTCTGCCAGGTTCTCCATTGATTGGTCAGACGCTGCGATCTCGACCCCTTTCATGTGAACGCACATGTACCGAGGCTGAAAACACTTGGCTTAAATTAGCGTGTTGTGATCGACCGTCGTAAGACAGCTTCTCTCTGATAGGGAATGTTTGGTTAGTTGAAGCCCGCTAACAGAGATTAATCCAGGATATATTCGGAACATAGGGCCAAAATGACACCAACAACACACGCACTAAGAGAGAAATACACTTACTAGCAACACACAAAACGACAACAAAGACACACTAAATGAGAAAAGAATACACAAGATTACTACAAAATACACACAAATAAAAGAGAAACATGCAAAATGACATAAGAAACAACCTAACGACAACAAACACACACACACAGAGAATAATTTAAATAATACCAACAACACACAAATACAAGAAAAATAAAATGAATAATTAAAAAAGACAAACAACAACAAAATACACAAAATGACACCAAATAACCCACAAAAAGACACAAACTACACAAAATGATGATGGATATGATCTTGATTAGAACATGAACTAAAAAACAAGGGTCAATCATGATCCCACATCAGAAGGAAGATAAAATAACTAAATCTATTCAGGAGGCACTAAATAATGTTTCAATCCACTTATTAACAAAATTAGAATCTTTAAATTGTGTTATCACTCGTTCCTTCCATCATTATGCTCTATTGTGGTTTTTGCACAGTATTCTGAGCAAAATGTGGTGGCCGCAAAAAAAAGGGGGTACTTGAGCTTAAAAAAAAAAAGTTTGAGAACCACTGCAAATATTGTTGATGATGATGGTTTGATTATATGAGACAGATGTATCACCTAATCCTGTGTTTCTCAACCTTTTCTGTCTCATGTACCCCCCAAGGCCCCTCTTCAGATTAGGAGAACCCCTTCATCACTCTAATTTAGTAACCTTTTTTGTATTATTTACATGTTGGCCACTCAAATATCCTACACTGTACATTTAACGCACACTAAATATCAATTTTGTGCATATCAAAGAATATATTCACCTCATTTTTTAGTAATGTTCACAACATGTTAGTAACAATTTAGCAGGATATTAAGGCCACAATATTGTTTATTCCATTAATGCTGTTTATTGTCAACGGGTGGAAAAGATGTTGGATGAGCAGTTACAGTGTCTGAAATAGGCTTAAAAAATGACTCAGCATGTTGGAAATAGATTCATCAATGTTTCCAAGTACCCCCTACAATGCCGTACACGTACCCCTGGTTGGGAACCACTGATCTAACCCACCTGTAGGCCCGCTTTATTTCGTCAGGGGAGGCTCCTTTCTCTAGGCCCAGCACCTTGTATAAGGACTCTCCTGCTGTGGACATCTTCCTCTGGGGTGTGTTTGGGTCCTCCATGTTTCAGATGATGGCAGCTGTCCTTTAAAAACACCACAATATCACCAATATTGAGCTCCAGATAGGCGCACTGACCATGAAAATGAAAGTACACTTTAATCACACTCCAGGCTGCATTTACCTGCTGGGATTTGACTAATTACTAATGTCAAACAGAACAAAACATGAGTTTGAGTCAAATATCAAAGTGGGTGTCGTTGAACTGGGGGGTCAAACTTCTCCCACAGGACGACAACTACTAATAATTAACTGACCGACCTTTGTTGTTGTCTCATAAAGTCCACACTAGGATCGGTTCAGAGCTCGGTCCATGAAAAGAAACTGGAGAAAAGTTAGTTGGTGTTTAAAAAAAACTTATCCGAAAATGAGATCCGAGTGGTTTTGGAAGGCAATGGATTGTGGGAAAAAAAAAAAAAAAAAAAACGTTTCCGCCTCACTTGGATTGGCGCGCGCTCGGCTGCGTGCTCGGCTGCGTGCTAATTACGTAACGAAGGTAGCCAACTTTCAAAAGAGCGGCCCACAAAAATGTAATTGTACCTGTCACACTGCCTGATCTATTGTTTTTGTTAGGACAATATTATATTCATAAATGTCATAAACTTCTCGCCATTTATTTCTATATATATATATATATATATATATATATATATATATATATATATATATATATATATATATATATATATACACACGAGGAATTTCTTTTGAAAATAAATAAATAAATTAAAATAAATTAAAAAAAGAAGTATAAACATAAATATAAGAGTAGTTAGACTAGTATGTGCAAACTAAATAAAAATAACAAGATAATAATAATAGTAATAATAATAATAAAAATAAAAATACAATAATAATAATAATAAGATAATAGTGCAGTAGTGCACTATTTTTTTTTTTTTCAACAGCACAATCTATTGTTCGATTGCTAGTACATTGTTTTTCCTTTAGATTATTTTTTCTTCCTTTTTTTGTTTTGACTTTCAGCTTTGTCCATAATCTGTATTAATGTGAAATTTAGTTTGTACTTGTACTTCAATAAAGTTCTGCCAGATCCTTTCAACGCATGCGCGAAACGCGTCTAGATCCGAACGAGACTCCGAAAGTTGTATAATTTTCTTTTTTCATTTGTTGAATTTTTAAAAATGTTTTTATTTATTTTGTTGTATTATATAAAACAAAACATCCACACAATCCAAAACAGAGGTACAGAAGAAAAGACAATGAATAAGGGGAACAAGGACCAGTGCACTATTAACTAAACCAGTGGTTGTCAAACTTTTTTTGACTACGACATTTTGCTTAGAAAACTATTTAAAATAATTACATAGCATAATGATGGAATGGATGCCTGATAACACACAGAATCTCATTTTGTAAATAAGTGGAAAGAAACAGTATTTAGAGCAGTCGTTCCCAACCTTTTTTTGGGATTGTGATCCCATTTTGATATCAAGAATTTCTGGCGACCCCAAAGACATCTCTTTTTTTAATCATGTTTGAGCCCAGATATTTATTTTTTTTTTTTACTGCATTTTAGTCCTTTAGACCTATATATATATTTCACAAAGTTGTTTAAGATTGTGTGTGTTTTTTGGGGGCTTTTTTTTAAAGAATGAAAAAAAAAATTCAAAAATCTATTGTTCTTTTTCAGAAAATTCAGGTGATCCCATTTAAACTCCAGGCGACCCTACATGGGATCTCAACGCCAAGGTTGAAAAACCCTGATTTAGTGGCTGCTGATTAGATTTATTTCTACAGTTTTTATAATTTCCAGTAAATTCACACCTGGGCTGGGACCGAAACTGACACTTCTATGTTAATTTGCCACTCTCTCTCTCTCAATTATCCCTTGTAGTGGCATCAAGTACCCCTCGGGGTACACGTACCCCCATTTGAGAAACACTGAACTACTTCGTTTCCAGCCTGTTGGGGCTCAGTCAAATAATAAGATGGAGGAGAGAGTATATGGCAGTTGAGTCACAGCAGCTTTAGAGTTTCATAATGCTGTTTCAGTTCATTTGTAAAGGCAAAGATTAAAGGCTTTGTCTTCAACCATTTGCATTTGTGAATTAAAAAAAAAAAATCCAGTGAGGATAATAAAGTTCAATAACATTTCCACTTTTTTATTTGTGCAGTAGTCCACAAATAATGTCCTGTTCTGTGAAGTTGTTCAAGTGTTGACGTTTTAATTGGAGCCAGTCTCTTAATTCATCCCACAATGTGTTGGTGTAGATACAGGAGAAGAACATAACACTGGTAAATTCAGAGAACTCATCACAGAACTTTTTTTTTTCTTAAGTCAAAATTGAATCTTTTGATTGATTGATATTTGTAATGGTCTTAAAGTGTTTTTTTTTATTTAATTTTTTTATTTTGGGGTTTATGGGGAGTTTCAAGTATGCACAATTTAACTTCTTGTAATTTTGTCTTTTAATATCATAGTGACTCATGTTCTGTTGAATTTGTGGAGGATGTCATGAAGTATTTAATACCAATATTATTGATTTGTTTGTTTTTTTTTTAGATATAATTATTTACCTCCACCAAAAGTAATGGAAGCTGTGATTGGCTCAGCAGATGAGGTGGAAAATTCATGGTGAAGAAAATAAAGGACTGAGGTATGCACTTAATGATTTTATTTTATTTTTTTAAATATATGGTATGTTGTACTTACTTTGAAAATCCTGATGAGCAAAGTACATTACTGGAGTCATTAAATGGGTTTGTACCTGAACAAGACAAAATCGACAGTTCCAAATCAATGTGTCATAGGGTGAAAAGTTATGTTTGAAGGGCATGAAATGACGACAGCTTGATGGGAATTTTTTTTGACTGCAAAAATCACAACACAGAAGGAATTGGATGTTGCCCATTTTGTTAAATGTTCCTTCATAGACGCCGTGCCACAGACTATTCGTGATCTCTAGAAATAACTTGAGCCACTTTATTTCGAAACTTACATTTCAACACAAAGACTATGGCCTACAATCCACCATCTTTGTATTTTTAGACTACATTGGTTTTCTTGAGATGAGTCTTTCTTTACCATAAGTAATCAAAAATTGAGCGAGTTAATGGCTTTTATTTCTTTTTCTAGAATTTGAAAAGTATATGCATCTTGATGCACTTTCCATTTTTGTGATTAAATTGCGGCCAAAGATAGTTGGATCTTTATTTGCCCATCTGTCAAGTCTAGTTTTGCACTCTTCAATTTTTTGTTTCTATATTGTTTTCACTTAGAGGACAGTTATCCAGATCAATTTTAATTTCTTTTAACAAAGTCAACTAAAGGCTAAACTTGAATTTGTATCTTAAAATATATCTTTATATTTCAGAGGAATTGGAAATATGATGAACTAAGACATAGCAATGTTGATTATAACCTTTTAGACTATTTTCCTCTTTGACCTACGACATACTGAGTGAACCAAATAATTTCTTATTGTTTAGACTTTCATCAAAGTTATTTCTTTCACAATTTTTTTTTTTGTTTTTGCTGACATTTCAATATTAATAATGCATCAATTTTATATAGCGCTTTATCATAGACACTCAAAGACGCTTTACAGAATGAAGGCATTATTCTTTCACTCCACACTTAGGGGTGGTAAACTACTATTGTAGCCACAGCTGCCCTGGGGCAGACTGACAGAAGCGAGGCTGCCATCGTGCGCCATCGGACCCTCCGACCACCACCAACACTAACTCACACACTACGTTCATACACATTCTCTATTTGAACAATATGGATTTGGTTTCTCATTCAATTCATCCAAATATAATAAATCACAAAACTCATCCAATAAAAGAACAATTGGCCAAAATATTTTTTGACATCCATTCCTCCATGAACACACACCTCTGAATACAACAACTCTATTGTTCCAAAAGGTCCATGGTTCTGCTTTATGCATATTTATATCTATTTCTTTAAATTATGAGCACTAGGTCATTTTAAAGTCAATAAAACATTTATGGTAACCATTAGTACCATTTTCAGTGTAAAGTTTACTCCATAAAATAGTATTGTAATGTATAACTCTTCTATAAAAAGCTGTATAAAATCCAACACTTTGTCAAAATTAAAATAGGTCAATTCCAGCTGCCACACTCTCACACAGCACTGCCTACAGATGTAACAAGAAGACAGTCATCAACATCCTGCGCCAGATTGGTTCTCATTACACAACCTTTTCCTAAATGTCCTAAATCTAACTTAGATGTATACATAAGAAAATATGACATCAGAATATAAAATTACTATTGCAACGTTTTCTAAGAAAAGCTGTCCCCTTTAAAGATACTTCGAACAGAGTAAAAAAACAGCACAAGGGCAATAACTCAGGAATAAATAATCGCGCCCCTTCTCATTTTTGAAGCCCTGAAGCCACACACCAAATTTGGTGATCCTATCTTAAACAGTTTCTAAGAAAAGCTGTAAAATGGACGAGGTGTATCATTTCAGTTTTTAATAATATTTTGTTAATATTATGTATATATATTTTATCAGCATTTTATTTTGATACTTTAGTATCAAAGCGTTTAATAAAAGTATTAGTTCGTTGCTGCTGGTACACAGACAAATCAATTTTGACAAGCATGTAATTTGGTATTTTTAAAATTCAGAAGACAGAGATAAAATGTTTCTTATTAATCTTTGATTTATACTGGCTCAAAACCTATTTTCCAAGCATTTATTTCAGCATTTAAATACTATACGACTTCATCAAGTATTCAGAAAATAACAAAGCTTTAAACACTGTTCAAATAATACATAAACATCTATGTGACATTTTCAACATTTATGTCAGCATGTAGAATAATGACCATTAGTAAAATAAAGAACAAAAGGTTTTGTGCTTTTTGTTTCGTGTTTTTGTTATTTATTTTTTAGTGTGATGTATTTTGTTGACATTTTTGTAGTATTCTGTCATTTCCTATAATTTTTTGTCATTTTGTACATATTTTTTGTCTTTTCATTATTTTGTGTATCTTCTCTAGTTGTGTGTGATTTTTTGTGTATTGTGTTTCATATTTTTCCAAATTTTCTTATTAAAACTATTAAAAAAAAACCAAAAACTTAAGGTAATAAAGTTCACTCAAACAAAACAGCTACTTTGTAGTCAATTATGACACAATATCACATGTTTCTTAAACCTGAAATTAGAAAGCTGCATGTGTCAATGTTTGATGATCTTCTTATTATCAAATTAATGTTTCATATTTACAATTTGGGGGATTTTTTTTCAGAGATCTCATAAAATCAGGTTGCATGTGGCCGGCAAGCTGCCAGTTACCATATCTGACGTAAAGTTTGTAAGCCACTCATTGAGTCAGTAAAGATCAAGTTCTTAGCAGTGATTAATAAAGTGATTAATATAGAATACATTCAAAAACTGCATGTCATTTTTTAGTGAAAAACATATTTTTTTAATGATACAGTTAGAAACAAACAGACCAAGTTGCTTTATTTGTAACAAAGAACGAGCATCTTGGAATATGAACATATTTCCTTATTTCTGGCAATAAATCTATACTTGCCTATCATTGCATTTGTATTGAAATTGGTGCATCGATTGATCAGCTTGTTTCCTCAGTCTGTGGAGTTACACTGATGACAATTTTGCCCATATTTCTGTTGGCCTCCATGTGTGTGTGAGCCTCTGCGATGTCCTCCATGGGATAAACACTGTCAATCACTGGCCTCAGGGAGGAAGGCTGGCCTGAGAAATATGGCAGTGCCTTATGGGAAAACGCCCTCACCAGGTCTGCTTTATACTGGGAAATAACACAACACAAGAGTTGAAGATTAGTGAGAGCCATGGACGTGTCATTCAGGGTTGGGGTCAATGACATTTTTCAGTTACAAATACGTTTTCAATTATCAATGTTCAATTACATTTAAATGACGATTACAGTGAGCAGCATTTTTTCCAATTACAATTATTTTCTTATCCTCAGAAAGTCAATTACAACTATGTTCTAAATTACTAAAGTTAAATTACAATTAATCACAATGACAGAGCCTGAAATAAATAAATAACCAAATAAAAGTTTACCTTCCTCTTGTGTTATATTTCTGTTAGAATCTTCTATAATAACGGGTTCTAAATCAGCTGTAAAATACACTAAAAAACAAATATATATCATCTCATTTCTTTCCTATCCATTGGTTACCTTGTTAGGCTTCCTAATCAATGAAAATATATGTTTTATGGAAGAGTGCAATGAGTAGGCCTTATGTGTGTCCTTATATTATTATTTTCAATTTGAACTGACATACTGCTAAGAGTCAGGTTATCCTGTGTGATATCTCTATTCATTCTAACAATTGTTTTACAAACTCCTCCATTGTTTCGTTCTGTTTTGTTTTTTTTCTTATACTTTTGTCTGAAAGGACCAATAAAAATAAAGTTACAAAAAAAGAAAATATAGGTTTTAATATTTATTGTGGTTTTTTTTTTAGATGGAAAAATGTGGGAAAGCTTGATATGATACATATTTTAATCATTGGTGTTTTTCCAAAAATATTTTTTCATTGTGATACAATTTTCAAGTATAATCATACTTACAGAGCAATTCAGTATCACTTGTTTTATCCAAATATAGGAAACAAATATAAAAAGAAAAAGCAATAGCAAAATTAAAATAACCCAAAAATATTCCCCACAAAAAAACACACACACACACACACGCACGCACGCACGCACGCACGCACGCACGCACACACGCACACACGCACACACACAGGGTCTTTCAATAACATAGCTTCTCTTAGAATTTAGGAGGTAGGCATACTGTATCTACACATTGTAAATAACTGCAAGAGATTAAAAAAATAGTCAAGATGTCAGAAACATCCAAGTTCTTCATAAAGTCAACAAAGGGCCCCCAAATCCTTTCAAATATACAGTATATTGTTTTGACTTATAGATGTGTGTTTTCTTTTCCAAAAGTAAGCGAGACAACATTTGTTTTAACCATTGGGAGGCGCTAGGTCCGTTCATATTTTTCCAATTTAAAGCAATACATCTATTTGCTATCAATGAACTAAAATCAATAAAATCACTTTCTGCTTTGCTAAATTTATGTTCATCTGGATTCTAATAATTGTTAACTACATGTGTAGAACTGTACACAGAACTGTTCCCCAGATTTTCATTAAATTATAATTGACAACTTTTATAGAGTTTTCATGGCAATTCCAATTACAAAGTCAATTAAAGCTGCAAGCAGCGATGAACAGGTCCTCCATGTTTGGACGCGGTGCACGTTGAGTTGCATATCGGGGTGTGGCAGAAATTTTAAAGTGTTGAGACGTAGTTGACTATTTTCAAGGATTATATCACACACTTTCCTGGAATGTTCTGTGCAAATATAATGCCCATGATTTCCTTTAACCAATAGGTGGCGCTATGACTATGAATGACAGTTGGGTTAAACCATAACTGGAGGTGCTTGATTTGTTTCTGTGTGAGTATAAAACAGATGTAAATCATTAGACAATAAGGTTATATTGTTTAATCTTTGGGAACTTGTGAAAACCCTCAGTGTACTGAAGTAATAGTTCTTCAGTGCACTGTGGAATTCTGACATCATCACTCTACAGTGATGATGTCAGAATTGTACAGTTCCAATGATGATGTCATCAGTGCCAGCTGGGAGCCAATAAAATTTTCAACTGGGCGCCATTGAGTCATTTTGCTATTCACATGTCCAATTCTCCCAAAATATAAATTTTTTGCCATGTGTTTAAGCCCTCAAAATGGGATCATTTCGCCATAAATAAACTAATAAAAATCATTACAATAGGGTCCTACGCACCATTGTTGCTTTAGCCCTAGTAATAATAAAAACGAGGTGCATTACAATAGGGTCCTACGCACCGCTGTTGCTTTAGCCCTAATAATAATAATAATAATAATAATAATAATAATAATAATAATAATAAAAACGAGGTGCATTACAAAAGGGTTCTACGCACCATTGTGCTCGGGCCCTAATAATCATAATCATAATCATAATCATAAAAAAAACCAAGGTGCATTACAATAGGGTTCTACGCACCATTGTGCTCGGGCCCTAATTATGAAAACTAAATTACAATTTAATTACGATTACTAAAGCAACAGATTTTTAAAATTACAATGACGCCATAATTGTAATTAATTATCAATTACACAATTACAATTATAATTGACACCGACCCAGGTGTAATTTCTAGCTGAGCACCCACCTGAAGGCTGCGAGATCGGAGGAGGCTGGTGAGCAGGTGACCTCTCTTGGAGAGCAGTTTTCCCAGCAGTTCTCCCTCTACCATTTTACCTCCCAGAGCGCCGTACAGCACCCACCGGCCATCAACAGCTAGAGAGCTCACGTTCTGTTCCCAGCTACTCCCACCAATGCAGTCCAAGATCACATCGGCTCCCCTTCCTGCAAAGTTGCACTTTATTCATAAAAAGCATGTAAATGAGAACATACCAATTTTTTCCGATTACAATTCAAATTAAAATGATTATTTTTCCCCTGAAAGTCAATTACAACTACGTTCTCAATTAGTAAAGTTCAGTTACAATTCATCTAAATTTCTGAGCCTTTGATAAATGATCCCATAAATTGTAACCTTCCTCTTGTGTTAGCTTTCTGTTAGCATCTCTAATGGTAACGGGTCAGTTTGACCCATGTCTTATATTAGCTGTAAAATACACAAAAATATTATCTATCATCCAATTTGTTTATCGTCTCTTGGTTACCTTGTTACGCTTCTTTATCCAGGAAAATATCCACTTGAATATTTTTGGTGTGGGTGTCTGAGCCTATACCTCTAGATTTATATATTTTTTAAATGGTAAAATAATCCTTAAGATTCACTGAGAGGAAAACTTGATATGAAACATATTTTCAATAATTATTAAATACATATGTGTAAGCCATAGAACGGTAACATAGTTCTCCAGGGTTCTGTTTAATTAAATTGTCAATTTCTATATAATTTCCATGCCAATTACAATAACAAAGTCAATTATCTGAACTCAATTACTATTACAACAGCAATATATATTTTCAATTACAAATATAATTATGTCATAATTGTATTTCAATAAAAATTACAATCATAATTGACCAGCTCTGACTCATAGATTAATAAATCAAAGGTATTTCTTCTGTATTTTTCTTTATTGCCTTGCATTGAAAAAATGGGAGAATTTACTCACAAACAAATGTTGAAGGTTGAAATTACCGCACGCCAGAATGTTTTTGACTAGATCCCAAACAATGGCTTCATTGGAAAAGTCATGTGACGTGAACAATTAAAAAGTTTTGTGCATTGCATTCTGGGTTTGGAATCCCACAATGCAATGTTCAAAATCATTTTTCTTAAAATGTAACCCTAGAACATAGGACATTGTAACTGCACAAAGACGTGCTCTGAAACCTGGGCATGTTGACCAGCTTGTGTTTTTTCAATAAAATCTTAAAGTACTAACTTTCTGCATTTATTTGTTGCTCTAGACATATACCTCAGTTAAATTGCACGAAAGTCAAAGTTGGTTTAAAAGCCACTGGCAGATTGTATGTTATTTATTTATTTTAAGTTGTTGGCACATGGCATGTTAAAGTTTTGAGTGTAAAATATGCCAATAAAATATATTTCATGCATAATGTTCTCATGAAGGTGTAGACATTTACAGATTAGTTGTTTCTTAAGTCATTTATAAAATAAATTGCAATAATTGCCTTACACTTTAATATCGGGATATATCGTATCGTATCGTATCGTGACCTGTGTATCGGGATGTGAATCGTATCGCCAGATGCCGTGCAACACACATACTTAGTGTATGTTCTCCTACTCCAAAGCCTGCTTTTTCCTACAGGCACACGTTTGGGTGATTTTCACCCAGCAATAGCGTTAGTGTTCCATCATTACTACCCTGTGCGTACTGACTGCATCGACAAAATAAAGTAAGTAAAAGTGGTCCTGAAATTTTCACGCTATCTTTATTTAGTCCAGCAATTGTAAATAAACATCACAAAGTGGGGATTTCCAAGAAAATTCATAGGATGATTTTAGTATATTTAGTATTTTAGTCACGAGATCATTTTCATCAAACCAAAAAATGCCATTTTTCCCCCCACTCTCCTGCAGCGGTTCGTGTGTTAAGGAGAATATGGCTGCGTCCGAATAGTCCCTCCTATCTCCTTTCCTATCCACTTTTTTTTTACCCCGTGGATGAAGTCACAGGGTTAAGGAAAGGTGTTAGGAGACTTCATAAAGGAGTTAGGGAAAGGCCATCACGTTGGTAAAGGCTGCATCAGTGTTTCCTAGGCTAAAGGAGAATTGAGCCTTCTTTCCTTAGCTTTTAGAGAATTGGAACGCTCCTTGTCATGGCCGCCACTTAAACACTTCTGGGGGTTAAAGAAAAGTGGATCAACATCCACCAGTTTTGGCACAACTTTCAATCTGTGAAAACACCAGAAATGTCACTTTTGCAGAGTTTTTGGGGTCACACTAGCATCAGTAGTGGATGATACTTTAGATAAAAGAATAAAGGTGTAGTTTATAAAATGTTAGGGATCATCCCCATTAGCTTTAAATGTGATGTTTAAAACAACAACTGTAGATGTTTCCACTAACCTTGTGTAAAGTCATGAACTCCCTGCACGAAGCTCTGCTCTCTGTAGTTAAAACCAGCAGCCGCTCCCAGTTTCTCAGCCAGTTTCAGTTTTTCTGCACTCCCCGCGGTGACGATCGGCACACCACCAAACAGACGAACCAGCTGGACAGCAGCCGTCCCAACACCACTGGCACCAGCATGAACCAGAACCACCTCACCCTGCTTCACCTGTGCTGAATCACAGAAGACAGAGGGGTGATGAGTAACAATTACAGGTAAAAAGTGTTTCACCTCACCATTCCATGTCTTTTTAAAAAATGTTATTGAGTCAAACAAGTTTTATTACATACATTTTTTGGACAAAATCCTTTTTTTTTCTTTTTACATATACAAACAAACCCCTCACTCCCACTGCACCCCTGCCCTGGCACACATCCCCTAAAAAAATTCAATTAAATAAAATAAAATAAATAAAAAATAAAAAAATAAAATAAAATAAATTTAAAAAAAATTAAAAATAATAATAATAATAATTAATAATAATAATGAAAATAATAATAAAAAAAATACAATACAAGATTAACAACAATAAAAAGTAAGTAAAACAACATTTTTCAAGATAGGTTCCAAGTTTTTGCAAAGGACCTCTCAGATCCAGACCATTCCATGTCATTTGAACAAATTTTCAGAAAATCCCACGCACTTCGGTCTAAAAAAAATATGAAAATGTAAAATATGACATTTTTTACCAATTGTTCCTTAATTATTCAGTTAGCACACTGTAGATTTTTACTCTGATCAGTTGAATACTTTTTTAGATATGACAATTTAGTGAGGGGGGTATGTGTCATCACATATCAGGAACTACATCAACATAAGAAACTGACATTTGGTATAGTAATACAACTCCACCTACTCTCTTAAAATATACAAAAACATATGCTATACATCATATCTGATGGACATGCCAGCCTGTCAAATTTGGAAAAAGTTTTCCGGGGTTTGGGGCTGGAACATGTTTGTGCCTTCAGTAGATAACTTAGCATATGCCTTAACTCCCTGTAATTTAACCATATTTGAGCTATGCTGATAGACTGTTCACATCACTAATCATTAGTCACATATATGCATTGGTTCTTGGGTGACAGTCTCTTGAAATCCAAAAAAATACTTTTTTTTTTTTTTTACTATTTTCATTGACCAATAAGTGTAGGTTAGAATGTAAGAAAGAAATCTGATCTGATTTAATTTAGACAATAAATATTACTCTTTCTTGGGATATAACATTCTTTTCTTTATGAAACTTCTACGTTTTTATTTTGTACCCCAACTTTGGGTTATATCACCACTCACGGATATTGAAAATCCTTCACGAGACCATTTTAGCTTATCATCATTTGTTGTTCATTAATTTTTCACCGGTAACCTAAAAAATATAAAAGACATGTCCTCTTTTGTTTTTTGTAATATATCTTTTTGTATAGTAAAGCTGTATTACTATACCAAATTTCAGTTTCCTAGTCATTTTTGAGATATCGGAAGCTGAAATGGAAGAAAAATAAAGATGCACAAAAAACAACACAAATCCCCCCTCACTGAATTGGCCAACATTTACACTGTGCCAATTGATTTATTAAGAAACAATTGGTAAAAGAAATTCTGCAGTTTTTGAGACTGAAGTATGTGGGCCTTTTGAAATGACATGGAATGGCCCCATGGATTCTTTCTTTTTTTTTAAAACAAAAAAAAAAAAACAATTAAATCAGTGATTCTCAACCAGTCTGGTTTTAACAATAGGACTCCTTGAAATCAAACCTAGGACCCAAATAATGAAAAATGTTTAAATTTTAATTTTCAATAAAAGAAAAAGTGACACAATCAGAACCTGAGGTAATAGATACTTTACTTTTGGCTTGAATTATTCTGCATACTACAAATTTAAACAAAGTGCAATAGTAAGGAATAAATACGGTGTGGAACTATTACTGAAAATCAAAAGAAGTACTGAATTCACCTTTTTGAGTGTGGAATGATGTTATAAATAATAAATTACTTTGAGAGCAGAAAATAAAAATAGTTTTCATCTGGTCCTTTATCTGTATTTTCTTACAGAAATACAATAAAAAAACAAAACAAACAGAGGATAAATGTGGTAAAATACGGAAGCTTAGTGTATTCACAGAAGAAAAAGTTTAAGCTTTTCTGAATTGATTAGATTAAAACAAGTAAATAAAAAAATGTTGCCCTGTTTTTATATGAAATGTTTTTTTGGATTTTTTCTGAGTTGATGAGATAAAAATGAGTAAATTTGAAAAAATTAGTCCTGTTTTTCTCTTTTTATAGGAAATATATGTTTTTTCCCGGTACTAATTTAACTCAGTATCTTGACAAATCACAAAAACTGTTACTTTTCTAAAGATTTAAAAACATACAGTATATGTGTATAATCATAATGTGTTTGGTTGTTTGTTTGTTTTTTTACATTCTTTCAGTGCATTTTTTCAGTATTTGCCTGTAATTCAAATACTTTAAAAATGCCATTAAAACACTGATACAACATGAAATAATGACCTATTAAAACCAGCAGCTGAAAGGCAGTGAGCCAGGCCTCTGGGATGGAAGCAGCCTGGTAGAACGTGAGGTTAGAAGGAACCGGCATCAGAAGCTCCTCCTGCACAGCAACATATTCAGCGTAGCCTCCTCCAGAAAGCAAAGCCATCACCTTGTCGCCTGGTTTTAGCGCCCTCTTTACCCCAGGACCCAGAGTGTCCACGGTACCCGAAACCTCCAGCCCCATGATATCACTCACCCCTGGGGGAGGGGGGTACAGGCCTCGCCTCTGCAGTCAAAAACATTCAGTAGGTGATAGAAGAACAGATCAATGACTCACTATAGACGTTAAACTGCACCTGTAACAAGTCGGCTCTGTTGAGAGCAGTCGCGTGAACTTTAATCAGCACTTCTCCATCTTTTGGTTGAGGGATTGGAACAGTTCGCAGCAGCAAATTCTCTGGTCCTCCAGGTACGTCAACGCAGACTACGCGCATCCTCCTGGAATGAAAAAAAAACACCATTACATTTCACACCGATTTCCAGTGTGACAAAATTCTCTGAAATCTAGATCTGGATCAAGATCAACCAGTTAAAGGAGCATAGGGCAGGATTTGATCAAAATAAACATTCTTTTTGATTTTTTTTTAATGCCAATGGGTGATG
This sequence comes from Gouania willdenowi, assembly GCF_900634775.1. Lineage (NCBI taxonomy): Eukaryota > Metazoa > Chordata > Actinopteri > Blenniiformes > Gobiesocidae > Gouania > Gouania willdenowi. The sequence continues at coordinate 11,524,120 of NC_041065.1, forward strand.
AAATGCTCAAAAAACATTTGTAGACGTTAATTTGTAATGGTATCAATGTACAGTAATATTAGTATTTTAAATGGCTTCACAAAACATAAATGTGCAATTAGCTAAAAGTAAGTTAAAGTAGTGTAACTAATGGTAAAGTTATTTTATACTAGACCTACCGAGAGTTTCTGCAGTAACCATATTAATGTTGTGTACATGTCTACATGAAGCACAGATTTTGTAGCTTTTTATTATTCATGACGCTTAAGGATTTTTACATCGTTTAATGTATTAAGTTAAAAAAAAACATTTGAATGTTTTTTTAATTATTCAAGAAAATGTACTTTATTATCATATTAACTCAATTTAAATATACATATACAAACTGTTTTCATGTTTTTCAATACTACACTTTCTAAGATTACAGGCATTGTGTAAATGAAAGTATAAAAATACATTACGATCATGTATTGATAAGTTTAGAAATAAAAATAAAAAACTGCATCTTAATATCAAAACTTCAATTTTATCCCAAAATGTTTAATTGGATAAAATATCAAAAAGAGGAAAACGTGTATGGAGGTGGAGGTTTGTGTCTTAATTATTTAACCAATAATAATAATAATAATAATAATAATAATAAAAATAATATATATATATATCAATAAAAAGATGTACCTACCAAAATACATTTTAAATAATTTTGGGAATAAATAATGCAAACACAAAAAAATGTTCTACCATATTATGGCCCAAAACAGACAAAAAAGATTATTAAAAAAAACAACCAAAAAAAAACATATATAATTAAAATAATTTTAATTAAATTTAAAAAAAATAAATAAATCAAAGCAAACAAGTGATTCAAATGCAATTTTGGGTATGATTTAAAAATGATTTTTACTGAATCAAAAAAACAAAACAAAACAAATCTCCCTCCAAAGAAGAGAAAACGATCCTTGGTTTGTAACGTTGCGCAATACGCATGCGCAGTGACGATAACGCTGCTTTAGAGCAGAAACAATAAACTTAATCAAGTTTTGTTCATAGACGTTGGTGAAATTATATAAGCATGAACTACACATACTGTATATGTATGAACCGAGCGGCTGATAGTAAAACAACAATAAAAACACGGTTTCATATCATTACAAAAGTACAAAGAACTTAAAATAACTCACCTGGAAGCAGTTCACTTAGGTTTGAAGTGAAAACAAGATGTTTGATGTAAATATTATTAATAATCCACTGTGTGAGGATCGAACCACAGCTCTACTGGTAAAAGCTGGACTGGAAGGGGCGGTACTTTCATCTTAAAGGAACTACACTCACTTTTTAAAAAGTGAACACTAAACAGAATATGGACACTATTCCCACACAGCTGTCACAATTACTGTAAAATTATGTACACAGAAATTGTATTGTTTGTTTGTTTGGGGTTTTTTTTTTTTGGGGGGGGGGGGGGATACAAACAATGGATATGAATAACTAATGTATATAATTCTATAAACAAATGTAACCCAACACTAATAAATCTCCAGTAATTCATTATTATTATTATTGTTAAGTAAAATTTGTGCAAAAGCACTAGGGTTGGGGGTCAATTATAAATGTAATTGTGTAATTGATAATTAATTTCAAATATGGCGAAGTTATAATTGTAATTTTAAAAATCTGTTGCTGTCATAATCATAATGAAATTGTAATTGAGTTTAGTAATTGTAATTGCTGTGACAAATTCTATGAAAATTGTCAATTATAATTTAACACAAAACTGGGAAACCATGTTACATTTCTACACATACTGTATGTAGTTAACAGTTATTAAAATATGTTTCATTATAAGCTTTCCCACATTTGACCATTAAAAAAGATTTAAATCTTTATACTGACACAAACGATGCTCGGTATACAGTATATTGAGTTTTGGGTGGTCTGTAAAGGGATTTACAGGTGGTTATTAATAATGACCGATACAGAAAAAAATTAAATGTCTGTGTGTTTTTGTTGTATACGTTTTGGTACTTGTTTTATGTTTACATTTTGTGTGTATTTGTTGTCCATTTGGATATTTCTCTGTAATCTTGTATGTTTTTAGGAGTCACTTTGTATTTTAGTTGTTTTTTTTCTCTTTTGTTTTCAGCTTGCGTTTTTAAAGTACATTTTTTAAAATCATTTTGTGTATTTTTATCTCAATTTTGAGTATTCTCATTGTAATTTTGTGAATTTTAGTCTTTTTGTGCAACTTTTGTGTATTTATGTCATGGTATATTGAGGTAGTATATATTAAGTTTTAGGTGGTCAGTAAGGGGATTTACAGGTAGTCATTCTAACTTAAAAAGGCATAGGACAATTTTTTTTGTATATCTATAAGTTTGTCAGTTTTTTTTGAGTCAATTTGTGTATTTTTGTCATTAAAATAATGACCAATCTTTGTAGAGGAAAAAACAAAACGTTTGTTTTTGTACTTGCTTTGTTGTGTTCACATTTTGTGTATATTTCTTGTCCTTTTGAGAATTTCTCTTGTGATTTTAGGAGTCACTGTGTATTTTTTTTGTTTTCAGTTTGCATTTTTTTGAAGTCATTTTGTGTATTTGTATTTAAATTTTGAGTATTCTCATTGTAATTTTGCGAACGTTAGTCTTTTTGTGCAACTTGTGGTTTATTTTGTGTATTTCTGTCATGGTATATTTATTTAAGTGGTATATATTAAGTTGTGGGTGGTCTGTGAGGGGATTTACTTCTAACTTTAAAATGCATAGGAAATACTTGTTTGACTGCTGAAATCCAATCACTTGGGAATGTTTAATGCACACTGAAGCAGAACAGCACTCACAAGACTTTACAATGGAGTATTATATTACACACTGTGTGGCGGCCGTAGCAGCAAACAAAACTCACTGACTGACAGCAGTCGGAGGGACAGCGCAGGACCAGTTTGGTAAGAAAAATACTTTATATTTCACAGATAATTCTAATTTAAACAAGAATCTCTTTTCTATGTAGTTTTTGCTTGACATGGATGGAATGCTGCAGGGTACGTTCAAAGTGCTGAACCAAAGACAGGAGCGAGACCTCCAGGACAAACTGAACCTGCTGGAGAAACAGTACAGACACACATGGAAAATACTTCAGCAGAGACGACGTTCAGTTTCAAATGAGGAGAGACGAGTGTTGATGGTGCAACTCTGTGAACCCAAAGCTACCGTCAACATCGCCATGAAAGACATACAGGAGCACAGCACACGTTTCAGCCGATACGTCCACACGTCTGATGGAAGGAGACTTCAGTCCAGCAAAGGGTCTACAGCCACAGGGCAGAGTCGTTCTATATCTGCTCCACCAGCACCAGTCAGTCCAGTGAGACACAGAGGAAACATCCAGAGCAACCTGTCGCTGATGCAGATGAAAAACATTGCAGCCATTGACTCTATATCAGAGAAAGAAGAGGCCAGGCAGCAGCAGAGTGCGCGAGAAGAACTGGAGCTGCTGAGGCAGATTCAGAGGGAAAGTCTACACAGGAGGGTGACGGCGTTCATAGAGAAGCTCCAGGACAGGAAGAACTCAGTGAAAGACGTGGAGCCTCCGTAGAGGAAAAACAAAAACAACACCACATTCATTCAAAGTGTGAGAACAGTGCTTATCAAATACTAAATAATCTAAACAATACAGCCCAAACTCTTCATGGTTATCAAAGCTTTATGCACTGGACGCTCCAAAAGGATTCTGCAGCTTTTCTTCCATTGTTCAAAGTTGGGAGGTTCGTCTGCCAGAGGAAACAAGACGAATAAAGACGATTACAAATCCATTCGGAAATGATAGTCTATTTAAATATACAATATTCACAAAATGGATTTTCTTCAACAGTTTTAAGTTTAACAGATCTAGACAGCTGAAAAGAAATAAAATATTCTCCCATGTGCGTAAGTAGGAAAAGTCACGCAGCGGCGCTGGTTTTGCTTGCACGCTATTCTCCCCGTGTACTTAAAGCTACTATCGAAAGTTTCTGAGAGAACGGCTCAATGTCCCGCCCTCAACAGCTCTACTTCCATCCCCTGCCTCTGCCAATCTACCAGAAGTTACGCCTCTACGTTTGTGTACGCGCTATGCAAAATATGACAAAGTTCCATAATTACAAAAACTACACATTTATTGTTAGAGTGCCATAACTTTTGATTAAAACATGTTTATTACCCGTCCATTATACAAGTCGCCAAATCCTGGTTCGTTCAGAATCTTTTGAAAAGTAGCAAGTCCCTCCACCTTTGAAAAGCAGCTCAGAGATAAATTCTGTTGTGGTCACGAAGACGTTTATCCACAAGTTTTGGACCCGGACTTTTCTTTTCTTTTCTTTTTTAGTTGAAACTTTATACGTTGGCAATCGTGGAATGGGTAACTTTGGAGTTATTGAGTTCCATGACGCTCTGCTGCTTACGAAGCACGTGCTTTCACTTTGATTGACAGTCCTCGCTCCAGGAAGTCGAAGCCTATTGGTTGGGCGCACTCGGCGATCGTTTCCATTTGTATAGGGGTCTATAGGACGAAGGAGGGACTTATATACATTAATGTAGATGAATGACCACCAGCAGTAGACCATAGTAAAAGACTAGTTAGGTAATTTTTTTTACATTTCAAAAGAATCATAAATAAACATAGATTTCTCAGAAACTCTGGATATCAGCTTTAAGTCAGTCGCTGCGCGCCTTCATCACAGTTACGCACTGTGGGTGGAGCAGCCTTGAAATGTGGGCGTTCCCATTCAAATCTGGCCTTGCACGCATTCTCCCGTCTGCTTAACTTCTTTTCCTCTTACGCACTTCTGAACCTGGAATAAGTGCAGCGCCCCGATAAGGTGAAACATTATATTGCACTAGAAGTTTGGACTCAGTTACAACTTAATCCACACGCACTCATAATATTGCAAAAGAGACTCCCAGAAAGAATCAATCCAAACTGACACAGTCACATTGTCACACTGTAACGAGGTTCAATATGTTCACATTTACCAGTTCTAGACGGGATAAAGTGTGTTATGTTTCATTATATTTTATTGGTGCCGTCTACTCCTTTTTCTGCAGACGGTGCTGCGTCATGGAGCTGATCAGCTGTACGCACCCGAGTTGTGCCTCGGCTGCTGCTGCTCGATAAATGAAACTCTGACAGACGCAGACTTCTGTCCACGTTGGTCAAAGTGATTCAACTATTTTCATACTATGTCCAGCGTAAAGCCACAGTTTGATCCACTACACAGTAAATGATAATGAAACAAGCTGTCATTATCATTGGTGAAATACGCATGAGAGAATGAACCAGAAACTGTTCCCACACACATTTAAATAAGGCTCAGCTTCAGTTGGGACTTGCTCATATCAGCTCCATAAGGCTTTAAACATGTTATATTTATAACTGTGTATTATGAAGGAAGCCAATGGTTCTGTTTCACTGCAAACATTTCTGTCTCTTCTGGATTAAAGTAGGACGCTCTGCGAGGTTATTTCCTCAAACCTGCAGCACGTCACACATGGTCACGCTTTAGAGCAGGTTGATGACAGATGATGATGATGTGCTGATCATTACTGAATGCAGGAATGGATAAGTTAATAAAATCAAGCTTTCCACACAAACAATCTATTTTTAATATGAGGGGGGAGAGATTTTAACTGTGGTTCGGACAGAAGAATGCGGCCAATCCTCACACTGCAATAATCTGATCAAATCAACCTGTTATATTGTTTATCAATGAAGAAGGTGTTTCACATTAAAAGTGCACTTTATCATTTTTACGGATTTCAATGACATTTACAAACATTGGGAAAACTCCATGTTCCGTGATTTATAGACAGCCCAGAAAAAAAAAAACGACATCATGGCCCAGTCCGCCTCCTTGGCTTCACAGACTACGCACTTTTGGTCAATTTACACAAGGTGGGCGTGTCAGGGAACTGGACCGGAGAATACGTGCAGGAGAGAGGCGTGTAACTGCAGGCATGTAAAAAAAAAAAAGCGCTTAAGTCCAGATGGGAGAAAAGGGTCCTAGATGAATAACAATGATGCAAATCTAAATGTAACCTGGAACCTATTCTGTTTCCTTTGTCACTTCTATGTTTGTGGCTGATGTTTAGATTGATGTTGACTGTAACGTCAATAAATACCAGACATATTTTGTGAAAGCATACAAAGGCATATTAGGGCCACATTAAGATAAAAAGAAATCTGAGCACTAGGAGTCATAATATTTCAAGAATAAAGTTATAATTTTATGGCTGTGGCTATCTGTACGGTTGGCGTATCAATATACCAACATTCTATCCGTACGCAGCACCCCTCATTGGCCAGTTTAGGTCACGTGACCAAAACTAAATCTTACCCTAAACTTAACCCTAAACCTAAAACGCTACGTACTTGTAGTTTGATAACGTACCAATAGCACCGGGGGTTGTCCGTACGGCACCATACAAATAGACACTTTCTAATGTTTATTAAAATTGTTATATGTGGAGTTGTAATTTTATGAGGATAAAGCCAGATCTTAAAAAACTCATAATGGCACAGCGCTCAGAATTACTTGTTAAAGTGAATGTAACGAACAGCGATAGCCCTAAAGTCGAACACTTCCAGTAGTTCAGTCATGGTTCTTTTACCAGAACAAACAGTGTGAGTGTGGTGATGATGGGCTGAAAGGCTCAGTATTTTGCCATGTGTAAAACCTATAGAAGTACAATCTCACTCAATGCAGACAAGTTCCTGTTTGTATTTTAATAAAATCACGACGTTATTCTTCTAAATATTACGACTTTAATCTCATAAAATTACAATGTTATTAAGAAACGACTTTATTCTCATAAAATTACAACTTTATTCTCTAAATATTTCAATTTTAATTTCATAGTGGCCAGATTTTAAAAATTTTACTCTGGTCCTAATACGTTCTCGGAAAAACAAACTTACTTTTAGTTTATAAAAAGATAAAAAACAGTATTTAATTTAGATTATATTGAACCAACTGGTAACCCAAACACAGCGGGATAGAGCAGGGTATGTTTACACTGAAAGAAAGAGACCTTCAACCTTGTTATCAGTAGAAAACCTTGTGTGTGCGGGTGAGATGTCTTTAGTATGTCTTAAAAGATCATTATGACAATACGCCTATTGTTCTGTTAGTGTGTAGTCATGGTAAATATGTGACTTTCAATCCTCATACATGCATCAGTCTCACCGTCACACTCAAATTTAACTCCAGTGGGCAGAGATCTGCTGTGGTCTGTGTAGTCCAGTATACACAGGACTGGAAGCTTCCGCTCTGGTACTCTGACCAGCAGCACTAGTACTGAGCACAAAACGTTGCTCTCCATCACTTCAACAGACTTGTGTTGCTCCTACAAATAAAAACACACACAAAAATGCATATTTACTGTATATAGCTAGAGATTTTAACAACCAAGCTCCACTTTAAGAACAGTAGAGCTCATGTGTCATACATTGACATTATGCATGTGTCTGTTACTGTGTCTCTTAACGCTCCATGTTTCCACTCGTTTCTGACACTTTTTCCACTTCCTTGTAAAATGAAAGAAAGAGTGTTTTGTATAAAAAAATAATCAAAAGTAATATATTTTAAACCATTGTGAACGATTTTCAGCACTTGTATGTTTTGAAGTTTTCTAAATTACCCCTCAGAGATGAATAAAGTTTTTTCTGTTTCTCTTCTGATGATCTAAAGACACATCGGGTATACACATACAATTCATTATTTCTTGTTGGTTTTCGTATTCTGAATTTAGAGCATTTCCATGACAAGAAATTGGGACTTTTATTGATTGAAAATAACCTATTTACATGCAATATTCCTCTGTATAATGTCTCAAATAACCTTTTCAGCCCGCGACCCCCAAAATAAAGGTTCCAGACAGCGGGGACCCCCACTGTACTTGAAGATGGTTAAACAGAGACATGAACATTGAAGAACAGTCATGTGGAAACAGGGTTATCGATAAGGGGGAATGAAGGGGAAAGCTATTTGAAGCCCATTCATAAAGTCAGCAAAATGATGGTCCATTGTTCTATGAATCTGTAATAACCACATTTATTTATTAATTTATTTGAATAATATCCACTGTTATCCAGGAAGTTTCGTATTATTTGCACCATAGCACACAGTCATCTTAAAAATGTAAATCCTTGTATTAATCAGAAATAAAAGATGTATAAAAGTGACCAAAATGGTGGAAAAATGTGGTGAAATGGGATTTTAAAAACCACAGAAAATGGTTAAAAGTTACAAATAAGAGTGGCTAAAAAACGGACAAAAAAAGTGGTAAAAAGGGTTCATAGAGTCAATATTGGAACAATTAGTTTAAACTGGCAAATAATGGGCATGACAAATTGTGAATGTGGTTAAATTGGCAAAAATACGCATGAAATATGGTGAAACGATATTAAAAGAGATAATAATATTCAACATTAGGTGGGAAAAGTGGTGCAAATGGTTTATAAGTGCCGGAAATGTCTTGAGAGAGGAAAAAATGCGTAGAAAAGGTATTGGAAGTTGATGGAGAAGTTGTAGAAATGGGAGTAATGTAGCAAAAATGCATTAAAGGGAGCAAAAATATGGCAAGAAAGTGTCATGAAAATGGGTTAAAATATGGCATGTTTGGTGTAGTTGCAGATAAAGGGTAAAAATAAGCAAAAACGGGCTCAAATTGTTTCTTGAAAGCATCTGGCGACCCCCTCCCAATATCTTGTGAACCCAAGGTTGAGAACTCCTGGTCTAATGTGTAGCAACTTCAGCTAACGGACAGATTTGACATCAAAAACAGGGGAGTTTATAAGACAATAACGACTAAAGCTGAACGATTAATTACATTTGCTATATTATCGCGATATAAAACGCATTTTCTAATCGCAAAGGTTGCACTTTTTATTTATTTTTTCTTGTCCTGTCCTGTTAAGTTCAGAGAGTGTTTAAGAAGTGCAGTCCACATGTTTCATGAAACGTGAAGTTAGTTAGATATGTTGAAAAGGTAAAGCCACAGATTTGTTTGCTTTATTGTTGTAATCTCGGCATTAAAATGTATATTTTACATTTATTTAAAGTTTAAATAAATCTGAATTTATTTATTATGTATATTGTGTTCATTAAAAAATACATGACAAGAGGCCTTTGAAAAAATAATCGCATATTGGATTATTTTCCAAAATCGTTCAGCCCAAGTAACAACATCATATCAGGAAAAGACGAAATAAAAACACAGGCAAACACTAAAACAGAAATAGGGAAATATTTAAAATAAAAACCAGAGCCTGTATCTTTACTACTTTGTTGACAAACACAGTAGATGGCGTATATAAAGTCATTAGTTTTCAGATTGGTCTGATATCAGTTGTGTGATAGACTGACCTTAACAAGCTTCAGCTGCTGCTTACGACCAGTGAAAGCATTGAGATGCTGACTGAGAAAGTCCAGAAAAGGCCTCAGCGCTGTCTGCGTGGTGGTTTCAACAAGGCTGTTCAGAGGGATGAAGGGAGGGATGTCATGTCGGCTGATCCTCAGTTTGGGACTGAGGTCCATCTCCAGGTGATAGGTGTCTAAGTAGATGCCCTCGTACGCTGTGGTCAGGGTTATACACAGTCCTTTATCCTGACGGGTCTTTACAACATCATATCCACCTCGTGAAAAAAGAAACCCACAAGAAAAGAGTTAGAAAACAGACTTTCCCTCACTGAGAGAGCGATATCAATAAATCGTGACCAACTTTTTTTTTCTTTTTTTTTTTAGAATTCAACCAACCAAATTTGATATAATCATTTTAAAAACATAAATCTATATATTTTCCTTTGCAACAGGCACTTCACAGCATGCCTGTCAAAAGAAAAGTTTCTTTCAAAATAAAAGACAAGTCCAACATGAGAGACATGAAGTTATTTATTTTTGACCAGTTGTCTGTGACCCACCAGTTGGGAATCGCTAATCTAAAGTAAACGAAGGGGATTCAGGCACTAAGTAAACAAATATATATATATATATATATATATACAGTATATATCTCAGCAACACACAAGCTGCCTAAACACAAAAAGTAAGGAAAAAAGAAAGAAAAAGCAAAAAAAAAAGAACAAGGAAAAGAAAGAAAATGGGAAAAAAAAAAAAAAGAGGAAAAAAATAAATAAATATATATATATATATTTAAAAAAAAAAAAAAAAAAATATATATATATATATATATATATATATATAGATATAGATAATTGTGTCTAATAAAATATATGTGTTGATACCAATGAGGTGATGAGCATGCAGGAGATCTTTCAGTCGTGCACATTTCGCCATGAGCTGCAGAATGTCAGCGTTTTCTGAGTCATCATCCATCTCGTCATCTGCTCCGTTTCCATCTAACGTCGATCTCACTTTTTGTAAACGCTGCGAGAAGAAAAAAAAAAAAGGAGAAGTTTAACTGATGTCTTTGAACTGCTGTCTGTTCAAATACAGTGAGCTGATTTGTCTTTCAGATTTCTATCTATTCCTTTCCTTTAATGAGTGTCAGAAAACATAGCCAGCAAATCCAAATGTGCTCACCTGTAGCCTCTCTAGAACATATAAAGGACTTTGCAGAATGTAAAAGAGTCATTGACCATTGAGAAAATATGGTATGTGCATATAAATGTGTGTGTTTGTTACAGATCCATTGAACTATTTAGGATGATATACAGGTGTGTGTAACTGTGGTTAACTGTTGATGAGATGGAACCTATTCTTATTAGAGATATATCGATTTACACCTTTAATTCTGATAGTACAGTTTGTTAAACCATCAATTTGTGAACATCTGACCCCCTTCAGATCAGGGTAGACTTTAGCGAGTCTGATGCTTTTCCCGTAGCCCAGGAATTCTCCACCTTGGGGTCGGAACCCCATTTGGAGTCACGAGACACTGGGAGGGGGTCGCCAGATGCCTTTAAGAAACTAAGAATATCTTTTTTATTTATTTTATTTTCACCCTTTTTCTGCAACTACCCCAAACTTGCCATATTTTGACCATTTTCATCACTTTTTCTTGCCATATTTTTGCTCCTTTTAATGGATTTTTGCTACATTACTCCCATTTCTGCAACGTATCTATCAATCATCAAGCATCATCATTATAAACACTTTCCACCACTTTTCCGACCTAAGGTCACATATTTTGACCCATTAGTGTCACTTTTAACCTCTTTTCACCATTTCTCATGCTTATTGTTGCCAATTTAACCACATTCACCATTTGTCGTGCCCATTATTTGCCAGTTTAAACTAATTGTTCCAATATTGACACTTTGAAACCTTTTTGCCACTTTTTCTGTCTGTTTTTGTCTCGAATTTGCAGCTTTTAACTTTTTTTTAAAAAAAAATCTCATTTCACCACCTTTACCACGTCTGTTTCAACTCATTTAAAAAATGATTTACATCTTTAAGATGACAATACACTAGGGCACATATAATATTAAACTCCCTGGATAACAGTGGATATTATTCAGATCAATAAATAAATGTGGTTATCACAGATTCATAGAATAATGGACCATCATTTTTGTGACGATATGGATAATGTAATGTAATGATAATACACCTGCAGTGTGTGTAACTCTACTTTGAGCTGCTCCTTCTGTACACACAGAGCCTCCACTTTAGCCTTTAGCTGCTCCGTCCTGTTCAGCTGCTGATGTTTACCTCTGCAACTTCTCATCTGCGTTTCTAACAGACTGAGGTGACCCAAAACACCTGAGGATCAAACAAATTATTCTCAGTCAGGAAAAAAAACACAGACAACAGCTCACAAAGAAAGAAAGAGGTCATCTTTGTTAAGTTGGTGAAGTTAGTAACTGTAATTATTACCTTTTGTAGACGCTCTCTCCATGTTTCACGTATTATTGTAGCTTTTTCTCAAGAGAAAAAAATCCTCTTACGAAACAACTTTTGAATTCAGCGGATGTAACGCGCATAAAAATTCAACCCCGGAAGTAAAAGTCAGAGTCATCGTAAGTCACAATCGTTCCCGGAAGTCAGAGTTGACAATGAAGCTAGTGCGGATTAGACATTTTGTGGCGCTTTTTGAACGGCAAGACGTTTAAACAATCATATTGGATATTATTATTATGATTATTATTATTATTATTATTATTAGCGTATCTAATAACTTTCGGGAACAAATTGTGTCTACATGAATCACGTGACGGTCAGGCATCTCGAACTTCCGTTGTCTCAACTCTGACTAAACGGCTCTGTTAAAACTGAATCAGTTTAGTGCTTAGTGGATGAGTTGCCACATACAGTTAAATATTTCCCGCTTCACCAAAAATAAAAAAAATTAAATTAAAAAAATTACTGAAATCTACAACGGATTGATTCATAAACTTTGTCTTGAAAAGTTGAAGCAAATATTTTGTAAATTGTATTTTATAATTGATACAGAGATTTTTTTTACATCACGTGTAAAAAACATTAATTACAAGCTGAACAGACCACTGAACAATGCATTTGAAACACATATGAACTATATATATATATGAAATAATAATAATGAAAATATACTAATGTACAAATATTATACAAATATACACAAGAATCAAAGCTTATTCCAAATAAACAAACAGCGGGGCATTATCATATAGAGCACATAAAACATACTATTGTTATACAATATTCATATCATTTTGTGAAACGGTAACCAGCTCGTCACAAATATGTTAACTAGATTAATTATTTATTTACTTTATTCTTGCAAAATGAAAATGCGGAAACCTGTCCAAGCTGGCAACACAGGTTCGTCTCACATGGAGCGCGATGGAGCAAGAGACGGGACAGGTAGGCGGCTCTAGTCGTTATTTATTAAACTGTAAAGTTCTGCCAAAGTGTGTTTGTGCAAAATGAACAGTGTGTATTATAACTGGGTCACGGATGTTCTTTGTAAAACTATAAATAAACACACACACGTGTTGTTATGTTATTGTTGTCTCAGGCTCAGCAGCGTGGGGCTCGTGCTTCCTCAGGATTAAGGTGAGTTAGAGAATGTGTTTGTTCTGCTTCCGGTCACTCTCAGTACTATGAAACTAACTGGTCTGCTGCTCATTTGTCTTACTGGTAATATGTATTTACATTTGAGCAGACACTGAACTGTAGTTAGCTGTTTGAAGGTCACTGTGTGCAGTCCTCACCTTTCACCCATAGTCTGTTATTGTTGAGTGTCTCTTTATTTTCCATCTAAACTGTCATTTATATTAAAATCTGCATTAATACCTTTAGTATTGTAATTTACACTAGATCAGGGTTCACTTTTAATAGACAACTGCACACTTGATCAGTTATTTTCGACTGATCAAATTTATTATTATATCCTCACACAGTTGTAGTTTTTTCATTATTAAAAATATGATGACAACATATTTTATTGTGGCTTTTTCCTTCAGGTGAAATCAGAAAAAGACAGACATATTAAAACTATATCAGTCACCTATATTAATATAATGATATAATATATTGTTATGACTCAGTAATTCCCAAACAGGGGTAGCTAATAGCTATTATTCACCATCTTAGCTCATAGTTAAGATGCAATAGGCATAGACTGCCGGTGGGGGGGTCTGGCATGCTCGGTTGGAGAGAGGTTGGAGAGGGCGTTAAGAGAGAGGTCATTTAGGTTAGAGAGGGACCGGAGAGGGTCCCATTCCTCTCTCAAACACTCCCTCTATGTCTGCTTCTTCCCTTGTGTGTTTGCTCCTGTACTCCTTCTGGCTTTTGTCTTGCAGGTCCGTGGGATCCTTAGTGTGGAGTTACAGAGTCTCAACAACTCTGTCTCCACCCTCTCCTCTGCACACACCCAACACAGCATAACGTGGATGGCTGTTCATCATAGGAATGGGATCCACACAAGGTTCCTGCTGCTTAACAGAAGGTTTTCCTTGCCGCCATGATGAATTCATGTTGGGTGTGGGATACATATGTATGTGTATATACGTATATATGCATATGTGTGTATCCATAAAATGAAGAGTCCGTCCTTAAGACTGCTCTACTGTAAAGTGCCTTGAGATACCATTGGTTATGATTTGGCGCTATACAAATAAAAGATTGATTGATTGATTGATTGATTGATCCATCAGTAATGAATTAGGTCTTCACTCTTTTAAAAATGTAGCATAATAAGGATGTGTATTATCTGGCATCTGGCAATACGATTCGTATCCCGATACATAGGTCAGTTCACGATACGATACGATTCAATATACTGTATAACGATATTAAAGAATAAGGCAATTATTGCGATATATATATATGACTTAAGAAATAACTAATCTGTAAATGTGTACACCTTCATGAGAACATTATGTATGAAATATATTTTATTGGCTCAAAACATTGGCTTTAACACGCCATGTGCCAACAACTTAAAAACAACAAACAATCTGCCCATGGCTTTTAAACCAACTTTGACTTTAGTGCAACTTAACTGAGGTATATGTCTAGAACAACAAATAAATGCAGAAAGTTAGTACTTTCTTTGTATATATATATATATATATGTATATATATATATATATATATATATATATAAATTGATATGGATGCATTTTGAATCGATCCGAGAATCGCACGACGTAATATTGTGATATATTGACGAATCGATCTTTTTTTCAACATCCCGTACCAAAATATAAGTTAAAATTTTAAAATGATGAGAAAAAAGACTGATATTCCTGGTTATCATTGCACTTGTCACTGGAACAGGTTTGGATGAGTTTGCTGACACAAATAATTAGAATAGAACATAAACTTTGGGGTAGTCGTGGTGATAGGACGAAAAGGCTCAGGGATATACAGTGTGTAGCAAAACCACTGTATGTCTTATTAGTGTATAGATGATAATATTAATAATAAAGAATGCCTATAATTATTATAATACCATTGTAAAGGAAAACACTGTATATTAATTTAATGAATGTTATGACCATAAAACTTAAAACACACTTAAAGTGAAAAATGTGATTTAAAAACAAAAAAAAGGCCAGAACCATTATTTATCTGTAATTTACTCTGTTATTTGTTACTGTCCCGATCACGACTGCTGTTTGAAAAACACCTTTAAAATCATTCAGAATCTATTCAATATTATTTTCTGGCCTAGATATTTGAACAGTTGTTTTTATTGTCTTTTACCACATCTGTATGTCCCTGTGTGTTCTGCTAATATTGGCTCTTAGTGTATTTATGCTGTTTTACATTGTCTTCTTCACTAAGGAACTGCCTTTGGTTTTACTGTGGTACTGTACATGTGCCGACATGACAAGTTTTATGAGTGGCTCAGTAATTGTTGTCGGAGCACCTATTTATATATTTATTTGTTCATTTTCCCCCTATTTAAGATGCCAGTATATATGGTTTAATGTTTTCTTCTCTAGAGTTGTTTTTCTTTCCATTCTTGCCAAATGTATGTGACTTTGCCTATTTGCAAAATGAGTGAGAAAGAACAGAGATATTAATTAATTTATTAAATAATTAATTGGTGTGTTTTCCAATTTGTAACTAATCCTTTTTTGATTTCTATAAAATAATAGATATTTTCATGAACTAATGGTTGATCATGGTCCTAGGGCAGTTCAACAATCGGTCTCATTCAATATACTGTACATTCCAACACATATATCACTCCCCTTAATTACATACTGCTGCTGTGTGAATAAAGCACGTGTCAAACTCAAGGCCCAGGGGCCAATTCGGGCCCTTTAGAGCATCATATTCGGCCCACTCGAGAAAGTGAAAATGATGGAAAAAAAACATGAAACATTTTGTAAATTACCAACGAATTCTGTAGATATCTCAGCCCCTCCAAATACAAAAAAATCTATTAAAATCCACAATATTTGCAGAGCTCAGTTTTCCAGTTCCTATGTACGTCACATGGCTGCAGTCATTTTTAAACTCACATTGTTGAAAGAACTTGAAATGTTTCCAAAATCTGGCAAATTTTCCTCAAATTATTCCACAAAATTTCCCCATATCAGGGAGGAGACTGATATACTTGCATACTTTATCATTTATATATCTTTTTACATGTGGAAGGGCAAGCCAGGGCACATCTCCACCTAAACAACTTGTTAAACTGGTCTGTATTTGGCCCCTGAACTAAAATGAGTTTGACACCCCAGGCAGGAATAAAATGACATGACACAACAGACAAAAAAAGTTGACATTTATTTTCATATTCATTAATGTATGTCTGCTCATTATTAAGCATAGACCAGGGGTCTGCAACCTGCGGCTCTGGAGCCTCATGTGTCTCTTTTGCAATGGCTCCTTGTAGCCTTAAAAAAATATGGTATTGATGATTAATGACATTAACGTCAAAGAAAATGATGATAAAACAGTTTGTTAACCTAAAATAAATCACATTGTGTAATAACTCTGCCACCTTCCTACCACTTGTGGCTAATCTTAAGTTTTAAATCCCTGGTTAATAAGATAACTAAGCTAACAAAAACACTACTCTGGAAGAAAAAACTAGTTATTTAATTGCCAACATGCCAGTTTAATATCCATAATGCATGCTTGATATGTTACAAGAAATTAGCAATTAGCATGTATTGACCGACATGATCACTCACATGTTATCAAATTCTAGTTATTTTTTGTAGCACTTCAAATCCATTAACTCATAAAATTATTGGATATTATTGTAACTGTATAGAATCTTATCACTGTATTGTCTTCATTGAGAAGTTTTTTTTTGTTTGTTTTTTTGGCTCCGGAAAGACTTTAATCCAGTTGAGATTAGGCAAAATGGCGTTTTTGAGAGTAAAGGTTGCAGACCTCTGGCATTGACTAACAAACTAAAGATGAGTGGCAAATGAAAGTAAAAAGCTTTGTAGATCAAAGTGTAACATCTCTGTTTGATAATTGACTCAATTCTCACAGGCTGATGTGTCTGTATTTAATGTTTAAAGTCTGCGTTTGTTTCATGATGTTCCATAACATTTTTAACTCCTCCTAGTTAAAGGCTTTACCAAGTCAAACCAGAATTTTTCTTTTTTTTTTATTGGTTGTTGAAACTTTGGATCTCTGCGACCTTGAAAGCTGCCAGAGGTCGTCTGCTGCTGTTTGTCTTACTGCTCTTTGAACCTTTCATGTCTAAAAGTGTGGACATTATTTTGAAAGGCAGGCACACATTTTCTCTCCGTCCTATTTTAATTTGTAACTAACAGTTTTTTTCAGGTCAATGAAGGCTGTTTTTGTTTTTGAAAAGTTTTGGATTCAGTAAATTTACCCAACCTTGGTTATGAAATCATTCTTTATCTCACTTTGTTGAAGAATCCAGGACTGGGATGAGTGACTGGTTTAGGAAAAGAAGTCTTTCAGTCCTGTAACTGGGTGGTGACAGACATGGACCCATCTGTCCAGAAGCACTTCACTGTGGTGGACTATGTGATCTTTGCCCTCTTACTGGTGGCGTCCATGGCCATCGGGCTGTACTACGCCCTGTCCGGGGGGCGTCAGCGCACCACGCAGGAGTTCCTGCTGGCAGACAGAAGCATGAGCTGTCTCCCCATCTCCCTGTCGCTCATCGCGTCCTTCCAGTCCGCCGTGGCCATCGTCGGGGTTCCAGCAGAGGTGTTCGTCCACGGCACTCAGTACTGGTTCATTGGTTGCGCCTACATTCTGGGGCTGCTCATTCCTGCCCACGTCTTCATTCCAGTGCTGTACAGACTGAGGCTGTCCAGTGCCTACCAGGTAGGGGTGTGAAAAAAAATCAATTTCACGATATATCGCGATTTTTTTGGGTGCTGATTTTAAATCGATTTTTTTGAATTAAAAAAAATCTATTTGAATTTTTGTTTTATTTTTTCAGATATTTAATCAGTATTTTTCTTATTGTGTTTTTCTCTTTTTTGTGGATGTGTGTTTTCCACTGCTGGAGACATTGTCACTTCTCAGCAGAGCAGCATAACTACTAGACATGATGACCAGCTCCTGTTCATAAAAACCTTGAAAATTGTGCCACTTCCACATCTCCACTCCAGTAGATGGCACCATAGATATAATAATAATAATAAATAAGATGTTTTGAACTTGAAGCAAATAGTTTTGACTCAATTTGTCCTCTGAATGATCAATATCTTCTGATGAACATATACAGCTACTTGATTTTTCATCTCTACGTTTAATTTAGATATTAACTGGGTAGAATATCGCAATAAATCGTAATATCCCGATATTGTGATAATGTTGTATCATGATACGTATCGTATTGCAACATCCTTGCTAATACTCACCCCTACTACCAGGTAGGGATGGGTACCGGATTCTGTACTTTTTTAGGTACCGACTGAATTCCTTTGGTTCTACCTATGTATGGAGGAAGAGGAGTGCCACAATTAAATGAATTAATTAAAAATGTCAATAATTAATTGAATGTGCCAATAATTAAATCTATTTTACATTTCATTATCACTCGGAAAAGTATGAAGTACAATTATTTCACTATACTTTATACTTTTCAGAATGAAAACGAAATGTAAAATGGATTTGATTAATTATGGACACATTTAATGAATTATTGACACTTTTAACTAATTAATGAACAGTGAATTTCTCTCTTTAATTGTGGCACTCCTCGTCCTCCATACCTATGTGCACAAATGCAAATGAAATACTCACAACATAGAGCCCTGTCACATAGATCTGCTTTTTAATTTGTGCATCATAGTTGTAGTTTACGGTTTTTAATGATGAAGACATTTGTGAAAGAAAAGTTGCTACAATTCAAACAGAGGTTGGCTTGATATATTTGTTCAAGTTGTTTGTTTTTATTGATAATATGAAAATACATGTGGTAAATTTCAACATTTTGAGATTGTATTATTTACCATTTATTACCACACAAAAGTAAAAAGTGAAAATTGATACCATTTAGTACCAATAGCGATTCACAGGTGCTGAGTATGGGTTCAAATGTGAAAGGAACCCATCCCAACTACCAGGTGGGTTTATATTGTTTCATTCACTCACTTTGTTCTCTACATTTTTTGTGTTTTTTTGTCTCACAGTATCTTGAACTGCGCTTCAGTAAAACTGTGCGAATCTGTGGAACGCTGACCTTCATCTTTCAAATGGTAAGAGTCAAGCTGTGAAGACTTTTACGTTTTAACAACATAGTATTCATTTATCTGAGTTAACGTTTATGAACTGAAAAGTTTGAGTTTGGAGATTGTTGGTTTATCTGCAGGCTTGTGTCTTTACATTTCTGGAAATATCCACTTTAAATATATGATTAATATACACATGGTTTATTGTTTTGTCTTTTTAAATAACTCAGTGTTTTTCAACCTTGGGGTCGCCTGGAATTCAAATGGGGTCGCTTGAAATGTCTGATAATTGATTTTAGAAATTACTGATTCAAATTATATTTTTAAATGTTAGGTAACACTTGAAGTTTTTTACATAAGGCTGACATTACACTGTGTCAGTGTACAGTGTAGTGAACAACACTTACTGACAGCCTTCATGACTACTTATTAATACTAATGACAGGTAATGTCATCCTTATGTAAAAAACTTCAATTTACAAAATGTTTTAATTATTCTTTTTCAAAATAAAACACCACATACGATCTCAAACAACTGTATTCTATACTTTAAAGGTCACATGTCATGCTATATTTCAGCCATCTCCATTTGTTCTAAGAACTCCAAAAACCTAGTGTTTGAGGTTTATTTTCCCAAACTCACCTGTTTTCCAGAGTTTTAGCCTCTGAAAAGTCACTTTCTGAGCAACTCTACACAAACAGGCTGATTTGCGGCCTACTTATGCATATTTCTGAGTGGGCGTGTCTATAGACGGGACAATGACTTCCTCCTCCCCGCACGGTGACGTAGGACCAGAGGACGGCCCGCCCTCCTCCCACCCACTCCGTAGCCGAGCTCATGCTGCTTTATAAACACGAGACAGAGCGTGGGGGGCGGGGGGGAGCAAATCACCTTCTACCTAACGATATGATGTTTAAAGCACAGAAAAGTTAATTTAGCGTAACATGGGTCCTTTAACTTTCTTAAATGTAATTATATAGTTAAAATAAAATACAGCATAAATATTTCTGAGCTGGCACATAATATCACAAACATGATCAAAAAATAATCCTATAAAAAAAAATGTCTCTGTGGTCACCAGAAATTTGGGACCACAATCCAAAAAAGGTTGGGAATCAGCGAAATAACTTTTAAAAATATTTTTAAATAGCTGTCTCATCGGACATATTTTCTGTGACTACCTTTGAAACAGGAAAATCCGCCATATAAAAATGAGGAACAGAATGCGGAGCAAAATGCAGTGAATCAAAATAAATCAAATTGTGTAACATTAATTAGGAAAAGAAAACAAATTTTGGTTTAATTGCATTTGCGCACAGCTTTTTAAGAACTTCGTAAAGCATTCAACACAAACATTGTCACTGTCGCACTGCTGATTGTGTCAATCACGTGAGTTACATAGTTTAACAAAAGCCGTCAGAGAACACAAACCTCCACCAAGCACCAAATCTCCTCTTTGCCAGATATTGGTAGTTATCAGTACCAGTGATTCTGATCATGGTACCATGATTAATCACAGTTTAAAAGCTTAGAAGAAATGTCTATCCACATTAATAATCATACAGTTGGTCTAAATATATACGGGCTTCCCCATTTTCTGAAAAATTGTGATGAAATGCACAATCTGGATCCGATCTGGATGAAACTCAGCTGAATAATCGAGGAACCAACCCGATATAACGTAGTCAAAATTCATAAAGATTGGTCAATTACTAACAGAAATATCAATCTTTGAAAGTTTGCCAATGATGACAGATAGGGATTTGTCCATTTGTCATGCTCATCCAGAATCTTCCATGACATAAGTTTTGCTAAAAATGTCAAAATCTGCTACTTTTGACCTGATCCTGTAAACAAATAAATAAACACTGGTGAAAGTATTCACTCCTTCGCGGAGGTAATAAAGCCGTAGAAAATCTATTATGATTAAAAAACAAATAATCAATCAAACAATCGTAGGGTTGACTTTTGTTTCCTCTCCTGCAGGTTATCTACATGGCCGTGTGTGTCTATACTCCTGCTCTTGCACTAAACGCAGGTATTAAAGTGTGGATTTTATGGATTATGTGTTTGGAACCCAAACAGTTTTACATGTTACTGTGCTTTTTCTTTCAGTTACTGGTTTTGAGCTGTGGGGGACAGTGCTGGCCACTGGATTGGTCTGCACCCTGTACACTACAATTGTGAGTTTTTGCTTATTAATATAATGTCACATCGAGTAAATTCAAGTTTTTAAATTTGATTCATCTTATTCATATTACCTCCAAATATCTTGTAGTGAATTTTTTCATATTTTTAAAAGGTTTTTTAATGAAATGATGACTAAATTTTTGTTACTGGCCTATCAATAATCATTCATAAAAGTTGGTTGGTTATTTTTTTATACACAGCACAGCATTTTATTGTGTTAGAGCAGGGGTGTCAAACTCATTTTAGTTCAGAGGCCAAATATAAAGTAGTTTGATCTTAAGTGGGCAGGAAAACAAGCAATTTCAATAATAATAAAGTGCACTTTAATGTATAAAATATATATAAAATATCAGTAGGCGCCGATAATGTCCAGATTTCAATCCTTGCATTATTTTCTCTTCTACATTGAATTGATTTTGTGACAAATTTTTATTTAATTTGGGGAAATTATGAGAAATAATTTCCGGAAAATTTAGTACTTTGAACAATCTGAGATTTAAAATGACTGCAATGATAAAAGCATGGGAAAATTGCGATCCTCCAACTATTGTGGCGTTTCATTGAATTAGTGCATTTAGAAGGGTTGGGATATATTTACAATTGAAATATTTGGTCATTTACACAATAATTCATGTTTTTCAGTATTTTTACTTTTTTCTGTAGACCGAATTGGATGTCTAAAGGGCCGGATTTGGCCCCCGGGCCTTGATTTTGACTTATGTGTTAGAGACACAACAAAACCCTCTCCTATTTGTTTCTTTTCTCACATGTATCTTTTCTGCTTTATATTATGAAAAGTGAGCGACCGTAAATGTTAACGTGCTCGTCTCAGTTGTTCTAACGCCACGTGTGTTTCTCACAGGGCGGTTTGAAGGCCGTGATCTGGACCGACGTGTTTCAGACCGTGGTGATGTTTGCAGGGCAGCTGGCTGTCATCGTGGTGGGAGTGCAGCAGACTGGAGGAGTTTCTGAGGTTTGGAACAAAGTCTGGGAGGGAAACCGCATCTCTGGTCTGAAGTGAGTCAATACTCCAACCCTCTGATCTGCAATGTAGTGATAAATAAAATATATGTACATTTAGATCAATACACATCAGTAAGGAAGAAAAAATCTATTTGGTGATATATTGCTGCACGATTATCGCATTGATCCAAATAATGTCCAAATTGATTTTTTCAATCATGTGTTGTAACAAAAACAAACATTTAATTGTGCTAACACATATGCATAGCACGTAAGTGCCGACATAAACTCCTGGTCACTAGGTGTCAGTGAACCACATCAGACCTTGTTAAACTACTTCACTCCTCAATGCATTTTAGCTGGAAGTTGATTGCACTTTATGTTTATAAAACATACTGGAAACTTTTATCGATGTATGTGGTTACTTTAAAAAAAAAAAAAATTTTAAAGCTGATATTCGGAGTTTCTGTGAAATCTATGTTTATATATGATTCTTTTGAAATGTGAAAAAATACCTAACTAGTCTTTTACTATGGTCTACTGCTAATGGTCATTCATATACATTATGTATATAAGTCCCGCTTTCATCCTATAAACCCCTATACAAATGGAAACGATCGCTGAGAGCGGGCAGCCAATAGGCTTCGACTTCCTGTTTTTGAGACTGTCAATCAAAGTGAACGCAGAACTATGCACGGAAACAAGGCCATGCGTCACAACAGCAAACATGTAAATATGATTTTGGCTCTTACCTGACACATAGACCTATATCAATACGACCTGATGCGACCTTGTTTTGTTCTGCGATGTGCATGCAGAAAAGTAGAGGCGTGGCTTCTGGTAGATTGGCAGAGGCAGTGGGAGGAAGTGAGGGTGTTTAGGGCGGGACATCGAGACATTTCTCAGAAAGTCCGGATATCAGCTTTAAGAACTTAACAGAATCGGTATCTTTTGTAGTAGCAAAAGTTCAACTTTTTTGAAAAATGTAATTTGGCAGTTTGATAAACATAGCTCTTGTTTTTGATATTTCTAAATGAATTACAGTTAGTTACTATTTACTTGTTCTCACAAGTTTGAAAAAATTAATTGGTATTTCATACCATTTTCTACTTGTAAAGGTGAAATTTGTATTATTGATATCGTGATATATCACAAAATAGATCGTATTGTTTAGATACGTCGTATTGCTACATTCAAATTGTGAATTGTATCGTATTGTCAGATTGATGGTAATGCACAGCCCTACACATCAGTGCTGTTTGTGATGTTCCTTTGAGCATCTCCATCTCTTTCATTCATGCCTTCTCTGGTACTTGCAGCCTAAACCCAGATCCTACAGAGAGACACACATTCTGGACTCTCGGGGTGGGAGGGGTCTTCCTCATGCTGTCGCTGTATGGAGTGAACCAGGCCCAAGTACAAAGATACCTCAGTGCTCGCACAGAGAAGGAAGCAGTGAGGTATGCAGAGTGAAAAACAAGCACATTGTGTCAACATCCAGTACTGCTGACTGTCTGAGTGAGGCAAACGTGATCTGAATTATGTATTTAAAATCAACCAAATCACATGTTTTAGATCAGGGCTGCAAAACTCAATTTAGTTCAGGGGCCACATACAGACCACTTTGATCTCAAGTGGGCCACAGATTTTAGCAGGAAAAAGAGCAATTTCAACATTAATGTTTCCTAGTTTGCACTTCCAGGTATAAATTACATATAAAGTATTATGAGACCAACAATATTCAAGCATTAAACTTAAATTAATTTACATTTTCTTGATATTATCAACAATTGTTATTTCATTTAGTAGAATAATTTGAGGAAATGTGCAGGATTTTGAAAAAACTGAGTTATTTCATCAATTTGAGATGAAGAAAATGACTACCATCATGTGATATACGCATGGAAAGGTTGTACATTTGTAAACATGTGTATTTGGAGGGGCTGAGATATCTACAACTGAATTATTTTGTAATTTACACAATGATACATGTTTTTTCTATCATTTTTTAACTTTCTCCTGCAGGCCAAATTACATGCTCATAAGGGCAGGGTTTGGCCCCCGGGCCTTGAGTTTGGAACGTGTTTTAGATGATGGTTTGTTTGGATTTTAACCCTCTTATCCTCAAATATTACATATTCTACCCCTGACCCCAGGGATATTTGCCTCCAGAAAATGATTTTCAGAAAATTGTTGACCAAGTTTTTGTATCAGGCACTTTTTTTATTTGTTGAATACATAAATAACCATTTGATAATGAAACCTTGACCTGTTCTCTAGCGCCACCATCAGGCTAAACTTTTAAATTAGAATTAATTTATCTTCAACGGCTTTGCAGGTGTGGGGATGTAAGGTCACACACAGACAGACACGTTTTACAGCTGAAACAGCTTAGGGTCAAATTGACCCCAGAGGAACACCAATGCGTACATTACATTATGATAATTTAATGCTTAATCGATTGTACCCATCAAATTAGGAAAAGTCATGAAATATGAAGCAAAACAAAAATAAAAAATGTCAACTATTATTTTTTTGAATGATTAACATTGAATGGGGTCAAATTGACCCCAAGGATAATAGGAGGGTTCAATGTAGTTTGGCTCCTGTGCTAAAGATAGTGTTTGATTAGTTTTAAAGATGTTTAAATCAGGGGTTCTCCACTGGTCTCACCCTGGGACCCACATTGTCCATCAACCAAATTTAGTTTTTCAAAACACACATATGTAACATTTTTTAAAACATAAATCAATATATTTTCCTGTGCAACATGCAATTTACAACATGCCTGTCAAAAGAAGTTTATTTCAAAATAAAAGACATTAAAACTGATATCCGGAGTTTCTAAGAAATCTATGTTTATACATGATTTTTTTGAAATGGGAAAACAGACCTAACTAGTCTTTTACTATGGTCTACTGCCGGTGGTCATTCATATACATTATGTATATACTGTAAGTCCCGCCTTCATCCTTTAGACCCCTATAGAAATGACGATCGCGAGTGCTCCCAGCCAATAGGCTTCGACTTCCTGTTTTTGAGACTGTCAATCAAAGGGAATGTGGTACTGTGCACAGGAACAAGGCCGCGCGTCACAACAGCAAACAAGTAAATCTGATTTTGGCTCTTACCTGACACATAGACCGATATCAATGTGACCTGATGTGAGCTTGTTTTGTTCTGCGATGTGCGTGCAGAAAAGTAGAGGCGTGGCTTCTGGTAGATTGGCAGAGGCAGTGGGAGGAAGTGAGGCTGTTTAGGGCGGGACATCGAGATGTTTCTCAGAAACTCCAGATATCATCTTTTAGTATTTATTTATATTTGACCAGCTGTCCGCGACCCACCCAGTACAGGTCTGTGACCCACTTTGGGTCCCGACCCACCAGTTGAGAATGGCTGGTTTAAGTGATTGGGATTCAGCATGTGTTGACTGGGGTGATGTTTATGTGCAGGTCCTGTTACATGGTGTTCCCCTCCTTACAGCTGGCTCTGGCTCTGGGCTGTGTGATGGGACTGGTCATGTTTGCACGTTACTGTGGTGAGGATCACTCAGGAAAACTGGGAAACTCGTCAGGGGACGCAGTAAGTCGTGTTCAATCTTTTTACCTATTTTTAGTTTCATTATTCATCCGTTTGGTTCATCAGGTTTATTTTCGTCCTAGAGTGGCTCATGGTTTGTTGTCTTGTAAACAACAGCTGCACAAAGATGTTCACAGTTAGATCAAGTCTTTTGATGATTTTAATTGTTTTTTCTCCACAGATGGTGATATACTTTGTGATGGATATGCTGCAGGGTCTGCCTGGACTGCCTGGACTGTTCATTGCATGTTTATTCAGTGGCGCGCTCAGGTGATTCTGTGTTTTTAAAAATATTTTCAGAAAAAAAACTAAAAAATAAGAATCAACAGAGTATAATATTTCACAAAGTCATGGATTTTCAGTAACTTAGATTGAATAAAGAGATTATTAGTGTGTGCTAAATATTATAGTCTTATGTATAATTCGTATTGCTCATTTTTATAATGGGAATAATGGATGTATGGAACTTTGATCATTGTTTCCCCACATTTCAATACAATTGGTGAGATAGGGAAGTACTAAGGAACAATATAAATATCAGAGAGCATTATGGTCCAGAAAATGTTTAGCTTTGTTCATAATTGAGAAGCTTTTTAAATTTTGCTTTTTATATGTCTGATGTGGGCTTTCCATGTCAGTTATTGTCAATTATTAGTCCAAGGAATTTATTTTCAGTAACATTTTCTAATTGGATATCATCTATTTTTATTTTTATTTCTGGGTTACTTTTATAATTAAGAATGAATCCTTTCTTTTTCATTTTGGGGTTTTATTCCGTTTATTCTCTGTTGTCCTTTTACAACTTTAAATTAAGAATGACTTTGTATCTATTCCGGTCATAGTTGACGTTTAAACTTTATTTTAAACCGTTTAAATGTAAGTTTTATAGGAGATTTATTTTAGTTGTATCTGTAGCACCATCTCCTCTGCTTTCAACTCGTTGGCTACTGTAACGATGGAGGACCTCATCAAGCCACATTGTCCTCCCATGACAGAAGCAAGAGCCACCATGGTGTCCAAAGCTTTAGGTGAGCTCCCAGAGTGTCCCTTTAGAGTCTATTACTGAGAGCTTCAAATGTTGGTGCAGATGTTACATCACGCTGGTGGTGACACAAAGCTGTGCAGCAGCTTATATGTTGTTTGTGTGTGTGCGTGTGTGTGTGTTCCCTCCACCAGCTCTGTCCTATGGGCTGCTGTGTCTGGCTATGGCGTTTCTTTCTCACCTCATGGCTGATTCAGTGTTACAGGTAAGCCAAGCAAACACTTCCAGCTCTGCTCATGAAACAGTCTGGACAACATTCCTCTTCTTCTTCTGCAGGTGGCTTTGAAAATCTTGGGAATGGTTGGTGGTCCAATTCTCGGCGTGTTCTGTCTTGGTATGTTCTTTCCATGGAGCAACTCTATTGTAAGTGTTAACGTCAGTTATTAACTCCGCAAAGTGCAGAGTGGAAGGTTATGTTTTACCCTGCGTTTATCTGTCTGTCTGTTTGTCTATCAGCAAGATAACATAAAAGGTTATGAACGGATTTGGATGAAATTTTTAGGAAATGTTAATAATGGGACAAGGAACAGGTGATTACATTTTGGTGATATTCTGGATTACCAAAAATTAGAAAATACCCCAAAAATTGGAAATTAGGAGCTGTGCTTGAGCCTGCGCTTTTAAACGCGGTGGCTTATGGGTAAAGCACGGTGGCTTATGGGTAATGTAGTAGTGGTAGGGAAGTGCATTGTGTGTATGTCCCACCCGGTACTCATGCTGTACCTGAGTGCTAATCCGGATTCAGATTTACTACGTGATTAGTGAGCAGGAGTTTGTCTCCACACTGGATAGCGGACGGCGATCAGTATCAATAATTCGCTGTGGATTGTAGTACAGAGCTTGGATCTTTTACGTTCTTCCGTGAGGATGTACATTTTTGTTGGAATTATTCTGGATTTTTGGTGGACGGACGAAGATTTAGCCGCTGTGTGCGACACAGTTTCAAAGGAGATGTGAGTTACTTTATGTTGTCTTCTTGGGTGTTTTTGTCTTTTTAATGGTCCTTTAGTGTGTTGTTCTTTTGTTTTTCATATTTTTCTGTAATTTGTGTGTATTTTTCTCAGATTATGATGATTAAACACTTATCAATTAATCTAATAGTGTACGTATATAAAATCAATGTAGGACTACAACATAGGGTGGAAATTACAATGTGTGGGAAATAGGGATGTAACGATTCACTCAACTCCCGATACGATTCGATTCACGATACTGGGTTCACGATACGATTCTCTCTTTATTTTACAAAATGGGACTGTAGACAAATTTTTTTTTTTTGGGAAAAAAACTAGAAAATACTGTATTATTTTCCTTTTATTTTCATTGTCAAAAGAATTCCTTGATAAATTATTCAAAACAATGCAATTTAACTAAAAATAAATCTTGAATGAAATAAATAAAGGAATAATACAAATGAAAATGAAGCCTATTAATTTAAATTCTGGTTCTAAAATAAACAATGCAAAACTGCATAATAATTCTTTTTCTTTTAAAAGTGCAACTGAAAATGTATTTTGTGCCTTAACAATTGGACTTTAAAAAAAAAAAAAAACTGTGATTGCACTGATTTACGTCATATTTGTTTGGACCAGCAGAGGGCGCTGGTAACCCAGTGGTCGGTTGGCATGCAGATATCTTGCAGTGAAGAAGAGAAGCTATGCTAGCAGACAGAGCTAAAAGAAAAACATGACTTTTACAGATATTCAAGTAATATTACAGATATTCTTTCAGTGCTAAAGGGGTAATGAATCATTTATTAACATATTTAAGAGTAGAAGGCAGCCAGAAAGAAAGTATTAGCAGACTCCGCCCGCCGCCAACACTTGTGGATAGCGCCCTCTGTTGGTTAAAAAAAGTACTGCGATTCAATTTTCAGAAAATCTATATCAACCGTGATACCTATGAATCGATTTTTAACTGCCTTACGATTAATCGTTACATCCCTAGTGGGAAATGAGCTGCTTGGCGGAGGTCTTCACTCTCCAAGTGCTTTTCTAGTTATAGTCTGTTTTTTTGTGTATTTTACTGTCATTTTGAGTGTTTACTTTGGGGGCCAAAAAAATGTACCCTAACCCCCAATTGTGTTTACTGTGAAGTTGGTCTTAAATTTAGTTTCAGATGGTAATAAAAAGTCTTGAAATGAATTTGACTGAAGCTGTAGGAACCCTGAATAACATGAGGATACCAACCAGTCCTTGTGTGCTGTTACACTCTGTGTCTATGTGTGAGCGTGTGTTGCAGGATGGTCTGATGTCTACTCTGTGAGAAAGTGTCTTTAGCTGAAAGACACTTTTGAGGTTGCAACCTAGGGCAGATAATACAATGATATGATAATAATATGCTGACTCATGCATATCTAAGTCTAAGGCTAAGCAAAAAGGCCAAAGCACAAACCCAACAATCATATCAACAATGTTGGTGTGTTTTAAACATATCGCCTAACCTGAGCTGCACTGTGGACTAAAACCCTCAGTAACATGCGACTGCCCCCCACACAGCCTTCCCCGGTCCCATGTTACCATGGATACACTCAGGGAACTCACCAGTGGCTATGTGTGAGCTGTAGAATTTTATCAACTAAGAGCAGCGCTGCACATTGCGTATGAAAAAACCTAAACAACCATTAACATTAATAGGAAATAATCAGATCAAAAGTGGCGACAATATTGAAAACAGGCCCGCTGTCGCCACCCAGTGGTAAAATCTATGAACTACTTAGTTAACCTGACATTTGAGATTAAAAATGAATAAATATTGAAATTGTGATTTATATAATGCTTGGCAGGTGATTTAATCATAACACACATTTTTGGTTTACTCTTTTTTTTTCTTTAACTTTTTTTTTATTATATAAAACTGCTGTTTTTGTTAATGGTGTCCCAATTCGATATTGATATCGGATATTGGTCCGATACCAGCCAGAAAACGAATATCGGATTTTATCGGACTGCATCTAAAATCTTCTATATATATTATATTATAATATATTTATTCAATTGTAGAATACTGTAGATATTATGTTGAAGGTAAAAATGTATGTAACCAATTGGTTAATAATTGATGGGTCAGATACAAAAGGCTGCAATATCGGTATCATATCGTAAGTGAAAAACATTTTCCTGTGGCTCCTGACGTCTGACCACTTTAGAATCACTGCTGTATGTGAACATGTTGTTTACAGGGAGCTGTCGCAGGCCTCGCTGCAGGTTTAGTTGTTGCTTTCTGGGTCGGCATCGGGAGCATCGTCACCCGGACCTCCAGCGTGAGCTCGCTCTCCTCCAAATGTCAGAATGTCCTGATGTCACACAACACGACGTCCGTCCCAGTGAGGAGCATCACTAACGTCACCATCAGGTGTGAATCACTCAGCATCACAAACACTCTGTTCTACTGCAGACATTTCATTATTTTTCTCTTCTTTAGTGCAACATCAGGGCTGAAGAGGTTTTATTCCCTTTCCTACATGTGGTACAGCGGCTTCAGCTGCATTACTGTCATTGTTATCGGCCTCATCATCAGCTTTCTAACAGGTAGCAACACTTTCTATCGTTTCTTTTTTTTTAAATTGTTCAACCTAAAATAGTTTGAGCATGTGTTTGTGTTTAGGACCAATGAAAGAGGAGGATGTGGCCCCAGGAACCGTCTTCCCATTGTTGGGAAAGCTGCTTTGGTTTGTCCCTGAACGCGTCAGAAAGAGGCTGTGCTGTGTGACTCCTTTAGGACACACGGTGAGGAACACTACCAAAGGAAACCCTTTTTACAAGAGTCAGAAGTAGACGCAGTGACAGGACCCTGTCCGTCAGGTCTTTTATTCTAGCTGCTTTTATTATTATTGTTAGAAACTTTTAAACTTTTATTTATTTATTTATTTATGTCCGAGTGTGTGTGTGTGGAATGTATGGCACACATTGTATGCTAATGGTGATGAATCAAGTATCTTTTTTTCTTCTTTCTTAAAACCATATTTTTGCCTCTGCCAACAAAGTTTTCACTGGCGTTTATTTATTTATTTGTTTGTTTGTTTGTTTGTTTGTTTGTACACAGAGAGGAAAGGGAGAAACAAGAGCCATAGTTTGTTTATTTATATTATTTCTTTGATATGGGATTTGTTTTAAAGTCCAATTGTTAAGGCACAAAATACATTATCAGTTGCACTTTTAAAAAGAAAAAGAACTATTATGCAGTTTTCCATAGTTTACTGTAGAGCCAGAATTTAAATGAATAGACTTCTTCCTCATTTGTATTATTTATTTATTTATTTCATTCAGGATTGATTTTTAATGAAATTGCATTGTTTTGCATAGTTTATCAATGGATTCTTTAAAATTGTACAGTATTTTTTTATTTTTATTTTTGAAGAAAAAAATCATTTGTCTACAGCCTCATTTTGTAAAATAAATCATGAGAGAATTGTATCGTGAATCGAATCGTATCGGGAGTTGAGTGAATCGTTACATCCCTACTTGGTTGTGTACGAGTATATTTAAAGTTCAATAAATGTTAAGAGTTCTATTGGTGTATTTAATTGAATTTCTAATATATACATTTATATCATATAAGTGTTTTAGTTGTCAATGTGCTTTAAAAAAAGTTTATCAACCTCAAATATCGGCTTCCAAAATTGGCTTTAGATATCGGTTATCGGCTGATTTTTTTATTTTTTTTAAATAGGTATCGGCATCGGCCTTTGACAATCCCATATCGGTCGACCTAATTATGGATAGAAATTTTAAGAGGAGATTTGGTACTAGTACTGAGAGGGAGATTTTTAATAGTTTTTGTTAATTTCATGTTTTTATGGCTGATTTTAAATGTTTTTACTGTTGATTTTTTTTCAAAAATGAGTCCGGATTTACATTTTTTTTAGCTGTTGAATGATTTCTGTTGCACTTTTTGATCATGTAAAGCAGATTCCTTAGGTATGAAATATACAAACACATTTGTGTGTGTGTATATATATATAAAATCTCTTCCTCACCCTCCGCGGGCGGTCTCACTTTTTTCCTCCAAGCTGGGGTCCTCTACCAGAGGCCTGGGAGCTTGAGGGTTCTGCACAGTATCTTTGCTGTTCCTAGAACTGCACTTTTCTGGACCGAGATGTCTGATGTATTTCCTGGGATCTGCTGGAGCCACTCCTCCAGTTTGGGGGGTCACTGCCCCGAGTGCCCCAATGACCACGGGCACCACTGATGCCTTCACCCTCCAGGTTTTCTCCAACTCTTCTCTGAGCCTCTGGTATTTCTCTAGTTTCTCGTGTTCCTTTTTCCTGATGTTGAAGTCGCTTGGTATTGCTATGTCGACCACAACGGCTTTCCTCTGCTCTTTGTCCACCACCACAATGTCTGGTTGGTTCGCCATTACCATTCTGTCCGTCTGTATCTGGAAGTCCCACAGGATCTTGGCTCGGTCATTCTCTACCACCTTTGGAGGTGTTTCCCACTTTGACCTTGGGGTTTCCAGCCCATACTCTGCACAGATGTTCCTGTACACTATGCCAGTCACTTGGTTATGGCGCTCCATGTAAGCTTTCCCTGCCAGCATCTTACACCGTGCAGTTATGTGCTGGATTGTCTCATTGGCCTCTTTGCACAGTCTACACCGGGGGTCTTGTCTGGTGTGATAGATCTGGGCCTCTATTGCTCTGGTGCTCAAGGCCTGCTCCTGTGCAGCCATGATGAGTGTCTCTGTGCTGTCCTTTAGTCCGGCTCTGTCAAGCCATTGGTAGGATTTCTTGATATCCGCCACTTCAGTTATGTTTCGGTGGTACATCCCATGTAGGGGCTTGTCCTCCCATGATGGAATATATATACTGTATATTTGCCACTAGGAGATGAAATGGTAAAAAGTGACTTGATCCAATCCTTTATAATTTCATTTTTATGAATTAAAGAGTCATGTATAACTAATTTTGCTGTCGCTGAACGTTGTACACTTCCTCAGACATTTGTACTTTTTTGGGATTTCTGTTTTCCCTGGTTGTTTTTTTTTATATTTTTCACCGGGAATTTAAATTCCTTGGCTGGTAATTGATTAAGTAACCAATTGATTGATTTATAAAATAAAAAAAAGACATCACAATCTGCTGTTCTAGTTAAATCTGTGATGAAATCCAAAGTGTATCATGTAATAAACATTCTGATGATCATTTTCTGAAACTGAATCTCTTTGTGTGTTAAATCTTACAGCTGTCAGGCGAACAAAGCTCTTCTTCTCCACAACAAAAACGAAGTAATGGAGTCATTTTCACACAAGTGCAAGTGTCAGATGAGGAGGCTGAGAACTTCCTCCCTGAGGCAGATGTGTCGCGTTTGGACTATGAAACATCTGTGTGACTTCCAGGCTGACGGACACAGCTGTGAATGTATTTAAAGTTTGCACAATCCTGTCCTGTAGTGAGGACGGATTCAAACCTTTTATCAGGGACTCATTTTTACATCTTGGCTGAGCCTGGGAGACTCACTGGACAACTGTTTTACATGTGATGTGTTACTGTACTGAGAAATGAAATATAACCTGTAACATATTCCGTTTGAGCAACTAAATACTTTTGATACTGTTGTTTTGTTTGTACGGCACTTAAAGGGCACTTCATGGTAATTGGGCATCATGTGAATTTGTTTTTCTTTGTTTTTTTTAATGATTTTGATGCAACTAACAGTAAATATTTTTTAAAGAATAAAATACTTTGTCAGTGTTTTTATATTTAGACTGAGTTTGTGAGTCTGTGATTATTGATTAGCTTCATGTAATTCTTTATATTATTTTGTATTTCAATTACAATTACGTCTTCAATTATTCATGTTCAATTACAACTCAATTATGATGATGGTGACCGATATCTTTTCCAATTACAATGAAAATTATTATTTTTCCCCTGAAAGTCAATTACAATTATGTTCTCAATTACTAAAGTTCAATTACAATTACTGAGCCTAAAGTAAATAACAACATAAAATTAGTTTTTCATCTCTTGGTTTCCTTGTTGAGCTTTCTAATCAATGAAAATATTGGTATTAATTGCCTTAATATTTTTAGTGTGGTAGTCAGTATACCCCCGATATATTTTTATTTCTATATTTTTTTCTAAATGGTAAAAAGGTAGCGGGAAAAGTTGATATTAAACATACTTTAATAATGATTAACTACATATGTGTGTAAGTCATAGAACTGTAACATGGTTCCTCAGGTTAGAGTTTAATTAAATTCTAAATGACCATTTTTTTTTTTTTTTTACATAATTTGTATACCAATTACTGTTACAAAGTAAATTTTCTGAACTCAAATACAATTCATCATAATTGTAATTGATCATCAATTACATGATTGAAATTATAATTCAACCCTGCCCTGCTTCACTGACAGTCAGAAAAAAGTCACATTTACTGTTTGTTTTATGTCAAATTTTTGACAACACGTGTATTTAAATAACTATATTTTCATTTCACTTTAAAATGATATGAAACATAATCCCAATGTGGACACTATTGATACAAAAGTGTTTTGTCAGTAAAAAAGGAAGGATTCTGACAGCAGAGTGTGACTGTTTAGCACAAAGTGAACACTTCATCCACAGTATAATACACTACTGTACATGTCACATTGCTGATTATCATGTGGTATCATTGGTTTATCTCACACTTCACTTATCATACCAGGAGTGTGAAGATATATCGATACGGCAATATATCGCAAACATTTTCCACTAAAATGTGCAGGTAGGTCTTCACAGAAATGTTGTCACTGTTTGTTGAAGGAACCAATATATTGTTTAATGGAATATTGCACTGTAATGGTGTCACTGGTAAGAAAGACCCTATGTTTTGTTTACAGAAATCACTATTGCAGATACTTATTTGTTTACATTGGTATGTTGACACTTATTTACAGAAATGTTGCACTAAAATAGTGTCACTGTTCATAGGACACTTTTTCAATTTATTGTCTTTCAGAGATATAAAATAAAAAATTGTATTTTTTAATAATTTTTTTTCTTGTTATGTCATAGATTATTGTAGATTGATTTTTGACCAATATATTGATAATCGTCTTATCATGAGATAATTGTTATCGTGAGCTTTGTATCGTGTATCGCATCGTATCGTGAGGTACCCAGAGGTTCCCACCCCTAATTCATACAATGACTGACTGACTTTAGCACTTGTGCTAATAAGAATCAATTTATGTCTAAAATTCTAACATATAAAAGCATAAGCAATGTATTTACCTTTTGTGAAGTATTCTAGTTAATCCAGGTGGTTTATTTTACACATGCATTATTCTTTTCACGCATTACAGTACGTTTAACTTCAGATGAATTGTTTTTAGGATATAGGTAAGACTTTATTAACATATGACCAAATGTAGCTTTTTGGAGACACTGAATTGTTAAATTATCAGGATAAAACTGACAGGTTGATTTTCATATTTTGAATTTATTACTTAATGGAAGTCTCTACCATGTAAATATGGACTCAGCCTTTATATATTTGGTTTTATGGCTGCGTAGCAAACAGTTCTGTAGAGAAACCATTCAGGCTCTGCTTTTGAAAGTCAAATTAAAGCTGCGTAACATCCTTTTCACTTTGCATGTGCCTCGGCTACAACCCCTAACCAGTTACTAATGTAGAGCTGTTCCCTGATGAGCATGAAGGAAAACAGGTTAGCCTGCTTTACTATTTCCACTGTCGTCTAATATTGTAGTTGTATTTCTACTCATTGACCACATATATGTGTTATTTTGAACAATATTCTCTGTAAATATCTGCACTTATGTATATGTATATGTTTTGTTATAGGTACATATTTTAGAGGTTGTTATTTATCCCTTTTTTATAATTTAGCGACACAAAAAGTCAGTTATAACAAATGTTGTCTAATATTGTAGTCTCATTAACCAAATGCACTGTGCTATTTGGAACAGTATTCTCTGTAAATGCACATCTGCGTTCATATGCATATGTTCTGTTGTTATAGGTACATATTTTAGAGGTCAACATTGTGTCATTTATCCCTTTTTTCTCTCATCATAGTTAGAATTTAGCAACACAAAAAGTCAACTATCACAAATTATTTTTCTGTTTTTATCGAGTTTGTTTAATGAACATTTGTCATTTTGAATTGTGTATCCACCCAAGATTTCCAGCTTCTTCTTCTTCTTTTTTTTTAGGGATTTAGAAATTATATTGCAAGTAAAAGGCCTGTAAATAAAAGATGTCTTGCTTTTATTTAAAAATGTTTTAATTAAGTATCACGTGGGAAACCGTCAGGCGTATCTGATTTATGTCGATTTCACACCAAAGCCGAGCATTAAGTGGAAACGATAATCAGTTTTTTTACAGTACAGTACACTGATGTATGTTTCATAGCTGTAGATGCTGCATGTTTAAAATATTTCTCAGACTTTGATTTTCTTTTTAGTTTAATGACTTTTTATATCTATTATTCTCACACACAGGATGTTGGTCTGTGTGCTTCTCTTGTTCCTGAACTACAACACCTGTCAGGTTTGTCGGTTTTTTTTTTGTTTTTTTTTGTTTTTTTTTACATAATTCCACAGAATAATGAAATAAAGAAAATATTCTCCTCATTGAAATAATTCATTTTGTATTTTACAGGCTTCTGAAAAAGGTATTTTTTAAACAAGCACATTGTTTGTACTTTTCTGGTCTTTACTGAGTTCATTATCTCTTAAAACCTTTGTTTTTTTCCCCTTAGCATCAGATAACTCCACACAAATGTATTACATTAAACTGAAAATCGATGCAAATGTACTTCCTAACATCAGTAAGATCCTGCAGCCGTTTGTGAGAGAAACCAACGTGCGAGTGGATGACCTTCGAGTGACGACAAGTAAAGATGTTTGTAACAATGACACACAGACAGACATCACACACTTTTGCTTTGTTTCCCTAACATACATTTGTCTTTTTTTTTAATTCCAATAAGTGTGTGAGAGTGACTCAGGGAGCACAAAGTGTGTGTGTGGGCCCTCACACAAGTGGAGCCAAAGTGTGTGTGGAGCTAATCTGTGCTGTGACCACAATGAATGCAACTTCCCGTCAAACTCTACCTATGTGTGTATGTTAAACTCCACAGGTAATTTCCTTACATTTATTACAGTATAAATACATGTGATCATGTGCAAAAGAATGAGAAATATCTGGACTTTTGTCTCATTTGCAGTCACTATCGCTGGTTCTTTAACTTTGGAGGGACAGAAGTACAAAGACTGCTTGACTCAAGTGACATCTATGGAATACAAGCACTGCAGTGACTCAGTATTAAATGAGGTACGAAAGAAAATATTATGTTTGAAAGTGATACATGATTTGAAATTATGGTTACCATCATCCTTTCTCTCACCTTCAGATGAAAAAAGTCTACAGCACATTGCGTGGATTTGATGTTTTAACGATTACGCAATTCAGGTAACTGCTCTAATAGTATGATAATAGTTTGATGGAGAAAATAATTTTGGGCAAATCAAGAAGAAAGTGTCTATTTGTACGGTTGCTGTACAGATAACCCTCGGTGCTATTGGTAGGGTTACCGAAGTACAAGTATGTAGCGTCTTAGGGTTAGCGTTAGGGTTAGGTTATAGCCCAATGTCGCAACAATTTTTAGTGTTAGGGTGAGGTTATAACCCACTATCGCAACAATTTCTAGGGTTAGGGTTAGGTTTAGTCTTAGTCACGTGACCTAAACTGGCCAAATAGGGGCACTGCGTACGGATAGAATGTCGATATATTGATACGGCAACCGAATGGATAGCCACTGCCAATCAAGAATATAGTCGAAATGTCAAGATTAAAGTCGAAATTTCGAAAAATAACCTCAAAATCCAATTTCCTGATAAAAGTCGTAGGTTTGCTGTCAAAGTCAAATCTACGGAAGCAGACTAGGGCCAATTCACCATATACGACAACAGTCTGCATCAAAACTGGCCCTAATCTGTTTCCGTAGCTCCTCAATAGCCACAGATGGACTGAATGCTCCATCTCTTTCAAACTTGACTGGTTTTTCCTTCTGAACAGATTAAGCCTTTGGCAATATCTCTTCAAAGCCATTCAAGAAATTACAATGCAGTGTTTATGAGCTTTAAAAGAAATAATCTCTTATTCAATCCAACTTTGAAGTATAGTTTAATGCATTAATCGATACACAACATTTTGTAGAAGGCCACGATCTGCTGTTTGTTGTCATTTGGTGAATTGGCCGTCTTCAGCTTCCCGAGATTTGATTCATTAGCAGACCTTCGACTTTTATCACAACATGGTATTTTGAGTTCATTTTCAAAATTTTGACTTAAATCTCGACATTTCGACTTTATTCTTGATTTGGCCCAAATTCTCTTCCGTATAATCATAATTGCAGTGTTTTTTGGGGCTTTGGAAGTTGAGCTACTGAGAATAAATCTGTTTTTTCACCCACAGGTTTGGTAGTGTGATCGTAGATTTTGAAATGACAATTGTTTCTGGCATCAAAGCAGAAGAATTGATAGAAAAATCACAACGTTTGGCTGAAAGTCTGTCAGGTTCCGTATATTTGGAGACCACAGGTAACTAATGACAACCAATGGAAAGGAAATCCAACGGAAACATATTTGTTTTTCCACAAATCCAGTTTTTATATTATCAATCTATTCCAATTGGATTTACATATTTAGTAACAATCATCTTGCTCAGTAGTTTTGATAGAAAGTATTTTAAAATGTGTCTTTGGACTGATGCTGACTGATCGTGGTGTTTCCCACAGGTATGGTTCATTTAACCATGCCACCTGAGCCTGTGTGTTACCAGGACACCGTGGACCTGCTGTGCACATCACAGGAGAACCTGAAAGCCCAACCACAGTGGTTCCTCAGAAAGCAGGAGGACATCTTTGACATAACCACAGGCACCGTTTCAGACGTGATGATCCTCCAGCCCACGCAGACCAAAATCACACTGAGTGGCGTCTCACGTCTGTGGGCAGGTACACTTCATGTGGGCTCTCACATTCTCTACTAGTATACACATTTCTACTGCTCTACCATAGGTACAAACATTAACAATATGATCATCAACATTCAATGATAAAAGAGTTTGCCCTTGTTTTTAGGTTAATACTATTGCTCTGGTTAATGCTCGGTTAGTGCTAATGCTAGGTTAATGTTATTAAGTTAATGCTAATGCTAGGCTAATGCTAAGTAGAGGCTGGATCCTTTCAACACATGCACGTAGACGACGTCACTTCCTTCACTCGCAATCCTTACGACAGAGCTGCTGGGACGTGATATTTAAATGTAAACCTACCATACGACGTTTGTTAAATATTTTCATACTACACTGTGACTGTTTTGTGGTGTTTTTAATTGTTAATAAAAAAATGTAAAAAAACCCAAAAAACGAATAAGAACACAATGCACAACATTGACAATTAAAAACCAAACAGAAAAATAAAATCAAAACCAAAATAAATGGGAATTCGCTCAAAACATAAATTACTAATTTGTTTTAAATAGCAGGGTTTCAACCTTTAAACTAGTACACAAACTGCCGTAAAATAGGCGACCGGATGGAGACGCGTTTCACTCGTACGTTGGAAGGATCCGAAACGATCAGTCCCGTGAAAGGATTGGGCACTGACAGCTAGGTTCATTCTAATTCTAGTTAATGATAATGCTAGCCGAATGCTACTGCTAGGTGAATTCTAATGCTAGAGTAATGCTAATGTTAGGCTAATGCTATTACTAGGTTAATGCTAATGCTGATACTAGCTAGCTAATGCTATTTAATGCTAAGCTAATGGAGTGTGACACGAGCCAGCAAGTACATCCTCACTTTGATTTTCTTTAGGAAATGCAAATCTTTTCTAGACAGCTGTGTAATATTTTAATATAAGTTTTAGACTCTTGTCAGAAATGAGAAGGAATTAACTGATCCGTTTAAAGGCGGGCAGACACTGTGCAATTTTTTCAATTGTTTTACTCCACTCCAGCTGATATTGTGCGACTCAATTGCAGAGTCTGAATGTGCGCAGCTCACGATTCATATTCTCACACTGTACGGACCGACGCTCTGACACGATCTGACTGCTCACACTGTACGTCCATACACGACACATCGGGGTTTTGTTTCCGGAAATGCAACGTACAAATGAGAAGAAGAACGCTGAAGCGTCGCCATTAAAATAGAAGAAAAAGAACCCAGAAGTAGAGAGAAACTCACAAATCTCAGCAGAAAGAGCTTTAAAAAAGGAAAAGCGGCACAGACGTGAGAAGTACGGCCCATCAATTTCACAGCGGTGCTAGGGTGTTCACGCATGTGCAGTGTGAGAGTTTAAGGTAAGCCGGTCCATGGCACTGCTTCAACAGTGATACCCTCACGAGGAGCGACCAGGATTTCAAACGTTTGATTTTCTTACGACCATACGATTGCTGATTGGGAGCTGGTCGTGAGGTGTTAATCGCTTCTCGTGACCCCATA
The DNA here is from genome assembly GCF_900634775.1 of Gouania willdenowi. Classification (NCBI taxonomy): domain Eukaryota; kingdom Metazoa; phylum Chordata; class Actinopteri; order Blenniiformes; family Gobiesocidae; genus Gouania; species Gouania willdenowi. The sequence continues at coordinate 11,564,450 of NC_041065.1, forward strand.
TTACATGTTGCACGACAAACAATTTAGCCCAGACTCGGCCGGGTCCCAAAAACAGACGCACAAGTCAAAAATCGGCTCAAAATGGGCCAAAAATAGCATAGTGTATGCCTGCCTTAAAGGCCTTGATTCCAGATTTTGACCTTCAACACCATTCCCCTAGGTTCTTTGTTAATATGATCTTTGATGGTGTTAGTGTGGAGACCGTATCAATTAGATCAGGGATGGGCAACTTTTATCACAGCGGAGAGGCCACAAAAATGTGATAACATTGTCAGCATAATGACCAATCAGAGGATTAATACAGGAAAGGACAAAAGGGTTTTATCTAGTTGTCGTTTCGTGTGTTTTGTCTTATGTATTTTTTGTTGTTTTCGAGGTTTTTTTTATTGCTGTTTTGTTGTTTTTTAGGTCAATTTGTAAAATTTTTGTGGTCATTTTGTATGTTTTTGGAAAAATTTGTACTTTAAAAAAAAAATGTTTCGTGGTCTGTTGTAATTTTGAATATTTTTCTGTAATTGTGTATGTTTCTTGGAATCGCTGGTGAATTTTGTTGCTGTTTTTGGGAGCCCTTTAGTGTATTGTTTCCGTTTTTTTCCCATTTTGTACATTTAAAGAAAAAAATTGTTTTTTTTCATCTTTTCCGTGTATATCGATGTAGTTTTGTATGGTTTCAATTATTGTTTGTATATTGTTCTGTTCATTTTGTGTGTTTTTGTTGTCATTTGTTTTTGCAGTCCCTTTGTGTATTTTTGTTGTCGTTTTGTATACTTTTCTGTTTTTTATTTTATTTTTTTTTTATTTATTTGTGGAAAGCCCCTTGAGATGTAACATCTCGTTTTTGGGACTCATTCTGTGTCATTTACTCGGGGGCCACACAAAATTAGACAATGGCCCCCCAGATGTCCATGTTTTATTAGATTGTTGTGCTCTATCCTGTTTGTTGCTTTCTTAGGGGAATACATATGTGTGTACCAACAAAGGAATGGTCGTAACATAATATCGCACAAAGCAACCGCTAAAATGGATGTTGCCCTCCTGCCCAACGTTGACACCTCCACTGATCCACAGTTTCCTCGCTGTAGGAAAAGCTCAGAGGTCCTGAACCTCAGAGCCAAATGTGAGGTGTTACTAAGCAGCGAACGTTACAAACACACGGGTGACCTGGGAAGGAGACGGCATCACACAGCAGTCGTCGTTCATTGGTGAGTAATGTGTTGTACGCTCCTCCGTAGTAAAAACCTTTGTCTATTGAGAACAGTGTTAAAAGCAGTGCAGCATGTGGTTCTCCATCTCTTCAGTAAAGACACAGAAGTTTTCACAGCTGACACAATCATTGCCTGTGATGGAAAATAGTGCTGCTGATTCTACACAAGTGTTCTGCGTGTTTAGAAACCGGTGCAGTCAGGGAGCTGAGGGTTTCAATTCCCATCATTCATATACGGTACGTTTCCACTCAAATCCAACTCTGAGCTGACTTTCCTCAAACGTTCTTCAATAAAACATGGAACCCATGAATATTGTGAATGATTATTTCCTACTTGAAAACAGATGAAGACATTTTTTGCGCGGCTGAAGGTGACTGGGGCAACACCAAGGCTGGTTACACTGCAGTGTTAAAGTGTGAGAACACAGCTGGACTGAGACAAAGGAAATGCAGGTGAGAACATAACATCTGGGAACACCGTTATGTTTACATTCACTCCTAAAATCTGGACTTAGATTAGATTAGATATTTTTATTGTCACTGTACAAGTACAACAAAATACGGTTGGAGCAATCCAGTAGATGCCATATGAAAATTATACAAGTTTACAAAACACTATATTCATATTTACAAATAAGTATAAATAGACAGCGTGCAGCTAAAATATACAAGTTTGAAAGTGACAAGTGCTGAATAAATATATTGCATTTAGTTCTGGGATACATTTGCATATAAGGATATGAATATGGATCAATAATAGGCTGGAAAACAAGTCATTTCAATATTAATACGCCCTTGTTTGCACTCCCACGTATCGTGATGTATACATTATGTAATGCACCAACAATGTCTAAGCAATAACATATCAGTCCCTGCAGGAGCTTCACTTCTACATTTCCTTGATTTTGTGACCAATTATTATTCAATTTGGGGAAATTTTGTGAATTATTTTGAGGAAAATTGCATACATTTGATTAAAACTAACTGCCATCATGAAATATAAGCACAGGAAAACTGTGAGGCCTGCAAATATTGTGGAGTTTCATTGAATTTGTGTATTTGGAGGGACTGAGATATCTACAACTGTATTAGTTGGTAATTTACACATTGATTCATGTTTTTCTCTGTACTTTCCTCTGAATTTGGCCCTCCGGGCCTTGAGATTGATACTTTTTAATTTTAAGCATGTAGGGATGCTGGGTGGGGGATTGATGACTGATTTTGCCATTTCAGCCTCAAAGGAAAATGGCGGGAGGAGGAGTCAGCATGTGTTCTCTTTGAGCTGGACAGTGTGTTGCAAAGCTCATTGGTACGTGTCACATTCACTACAATAACAAATACCAACATATAAACAAAGCTATATGAAATGATCCGTTGCATTAAAAACTCAGTCCCGAGTGTTTACAGTGTCACTGTTGCTAACAGATTGCAGACATCGGACTCGGCTCATTGAATGATAATGCCGCCCAGGCCTTTTCCCCGCCTGGAGAACGTCACCGCTGAAACACACGCCATCAACTCCTATGCTAACATGAATGTATCCGTCAGTGTGTTAAGCACTTTGGGAGAAAAGCTGCACAGCATAAATAATAAATCCACCACTGATGTAAGTATCGCTGATGTTGCAACTGTATTTGTTTTTACGAGGGTAAGATACTGTAACCAAAGAGTTTTTAAGGTAAGAAAGAAACATGTAGCTTATTCCAAAGTCACGTGGGAAATAACATGTTTTAATCTTTTTTATACCAGTGATTTATAACTATGTACAGATGCGACTTTGTAGAAAACAGTGTTTACTTGTAATGCAGGCCTATACTGTATTGTGACAAATTATTGAAACCAAATGTCAGATGCATTTTAGCTTTTTTTATTTTATTAAGGATCAATATTTTCTACAAATCCCAAACTCATGTCAAAAAATCTGAATGCTCCTACTAGGGCTAGGCGATATGGACAAAACCTCATATCTCAATGTTTTTTTCTGAAAATGGCGATATACGATATCTATATTTTGAACTCAAAGTTTGACCAGAATGATAATTCATGGTTTAATTTGCTGATGCAAAATGCCACACAGGCACATTTATTATCAAACAGGTGCATAATGTGTGTCACTTTTGCCTTTTTCTCCTGTAAGGGACAGTTCTGTAGTGTGGCTTGTTTAGGGGAAGGTCTGGGTTAGGACGCACTCAGAAATCCATCTAACAGTGATTTTAATGCTGTTCTGAGAAGTAGTGAAAGCAGCGACTCCTTAAACAAGAGTTTTAATACAAAACAAGGTGTATATATAAGTGATATTGTAATTTTCTATATCGCCAAAATGGAAAATTTTATATATCGCCCAGCTCTAACTCCTACTTTTTCTTTGTGGCTCAGTTCTATAGGATGTTTGAAGATACTTTTTTTTTTTTTTTTTTTTTTAAAAAACAGTATTTCTAATGGAACACTATATTTTTTAGATATTATTTAACTACCAGTACTTTTGGCGTATGATGAGTCTTAAATTGCAATCTGTGTAATTCCCTACCGTACACATCTTTAATCCTGTCTTTCTTTGTAGAACGCTCTGGAGTCATTCAGTAATCTGTTGGAAAAGTCACTCGAAAAATCATGGAAAACATCCATTCATGAAATCAACTCCTCATTGGCTGAGAGATACCTGAGTTCAGTTGAACAGTTACTCAACATAGTGAATATTACGCATGCCAGTAAAAAGTCCAACATAGAGTTTTTTACATGCAATCACTCACGGTCTAACTGTGACAGCTCTGTGTTAAATGTCAACATCAGCTTCAGGAGCTCAGGCCAAGGCAGGGTAAAAACAGCTGGATTCAAACAGCTGGACAGCTACTTGCCTTACAATAACACTGAAGGTTACACGACCCCAACAGTATTGTTGTGTCAGCAGCAACTGCTCACACAAACAGAGACCAAATGGAGATCCACGATCGACTTTTCCGTTTTCCATCCCGAGGCCTCCCCACGTGGACATGAAGTTGTGTTTGGTGGGACAGCAGCATCAGGCAGTGGTCCACCCGTGGCTGTAAGTGGGCCGTCCTTCCAATGAGGGTGCGCTGCATTTGTAGCCACTTGTCCTCTTCCTCCATCCTCATGTCAAGGTACCCTTTGGAAATCCCATGGATGTCGGAGATACACTTTTGTGGACTGTCGGTTTCTGTCCATCTCACTCATCATCACTATCCGATTGAACTCATCGTCTGAACGATGTGGTGACGACAAATACTTTATATCTCTGCGACACACGGCCAACTGTGAACATTTCCATCTGTCTGCTGGTGGCAGATTCCTTTTTTTTGGCGTCCTCCAAGCCACGTGATATTCCACAGATCTGGTGTCAAACCTTTGTGGTGCTAAAGCACTTCTGCTACCTGGCCATGTTCTTCTGGATGTTGAGTCTGAGCTGTGCGCTGCTCCACCAGGCTGTTTTTCTGTTCCACACGGTGAGCAGAAAGAACTACCTGAGGTTCTCAGTGGTGCTTGGGTACGTTTGTCCTTTGGTCATAGTCTTTGTCTCGTTTCTTACCAACGGGGGCGGTGCTGAAGGCCAGTACTTCTCCAGAGACACGTGTTGGCTGGTGTACAACGGCCTGATGAAAGGATCTATCTATTGCTTCCTCATACCAGTTGGCATCATTGTTTTTGTTAACGTCTTCTCCATGCTGGTGGTAATCGTGAAGCTTTTGAACCACCCGAGTACAGAGAAAGTCCATGTGAAGGAGAAAATGGCTGCCAAAACGATCATGAGATCAGTGATAATTCTGACTCCTATTTTTGGAGTGACTTGGATCACTGGCTTTGCTGTGATGCTTCTTGATCTCACGAATGGACCAATCGCCCTCGCAGTCAATTATATCTTTGTGTTGATGAATGCATTCCAGGTAGGGAGTATTTGCACATTAACCCTACATCATTAACACCAAGGAAAAGTATGATTTATTTGTTTGATGTTTCCAGGGTTTGTTCATTTTGTTGACTACGGCTCCAGCGGACCATATGGTAAGAACCAGCTGACGTCAATCACCATCACTGATGTATTTTTTAATGACTTATATATCTTTAAGTAAAGTTTTATTTATTTGATTGGAACAGTGCATGTTAATGGACATACATTAATAAAAAAAAAATACATGAATGTAAACACGCCAGAATGTATCCAGTGAATAATTTCCATCTGTTGTCCCAAATGGGGCCGAGGTCACAAAGGGCTGGGGTCACATGGGGCTATATACAAAATAAGACAGTAAACCCTACACAAATACATGAAGTCTGACATTTGGCTGTCATTATTATGACAAGACACCTGTCATGAGCATGAATATGGTGTCATGACCCTAACCCTAACCCAGGGTTGGGGTCAATTATATTTTTCAGTTACAATTACGTTTTTAATTACCCATGTTCAATTACAATTCAATCATGATTACAGTGACCAGCATTTTTTTTCCAATTATAATTAGATTACAATTATTTTATCCATAGAAAGTCCATTATAATTACGTTCTCAATTACTGAAGTTCAATTACAATTAATCACAAATACTGAGCTGAAAATAATTAACCTAATAAAAGTTAACCTCTCTCTTGCATTAGCTTCTCATTATGATAACGGGTCCTGAATCAACTGTAAAATACCCTAGAAACAAATATCTATCACCTTATTTCTTTTCCATCTATTGGTTAAGTTGTTAGGCGTCCTAATCAATGAAAATATAGTTTTTAATATTTTTGGTGAGGACATCTGAGCCTTTGTGTCAGTATACCCTGAGATTTAAATATTTTTTTAAATCGTAAAATGTGGAACAGCTTGATATGCAACATAATCTAATAATTATCTACATATGTGTAGAACTGTACATAGAAACTGTAACATGGTTCACAGTTTTGAGTAGGAAAAGAAAGAAAATGAAAGAAAGAAAAGAGAAAGAAGACGCTATTTATGCTAATGACTAATGAAAATGTATGTATAAAACTTCAAGTTAAAGTGTTACCAACTTATATATCAATGGCACAAAAAAGAACATGTTTCATTTATATTAGATTAAAAAACTAATTTAATCATCACGACTGTTTGGTATTTCTGTCATATGTAGTAATATATATTTAGTAGTGAGAGTGTCTGGTGTCTTTGACAGATGTTTAATTATTTTTTTTTACTATAATTTTCAGACTCGTGAAGCACTGCGAAAGCGTTTGAAGATAAAAGTAAGTGAATTCTACCTTATCCATGAATAAATCAAGCACCTTGGTTTGTCCATTTTATTTTTTCTACTTTAAAGGCACCACAAACATCCACAAGCATCGGCTCTATAATGTTGGATCCAAGAGAGTAGTGAACATGAACTTCAGCCTGAAACAGACATTGAAAATCTTTTTTTTTTTGTTATTAGTCTTGAATGTACAGTATAATACTCTGCAACTGTCTTAACATTTTTATTTGTGGCTCCACATTAAACAGAACACTGATAATAAATATGACTGTGAATCATTAATGTATTAGGATCCTTAGCAGTGAAGTAGAGTCTCAAAGGCTACAATAACTGTTTTGCACACGCTTTATTGGGGGGTAAATAAAAGCAGATTTTATGTCTCAATGCTGGTGTGTGCTTCTCTATGTGCCTCCTGCCACTCCTCATCACTTTCATCCAGTGCAATCCCATTTTCCGCTGCCATCTTACTGTAGGCCTGGGCCTCCTGCTCTGCTCTACAACACAGAGGAATAATAAATAATTTACCTCACCGTATGTGTGCAGAAATCACATTTCAGTTGTCATGAATGAGCTGATACAAGTCAAACCTTTTTAAAAACTGGACACAGTCTTGGTGTCCATATATTTCAGCCAGACGCACAGGTTTGTCTCCACAGTAGTTCTTCTTGTCTATGGGTGCATGGAGGGAGTGCAGCAGGCGCAGCACGGACAAGTGGCCCAACTCTGCAGCGAAATGTGCAGGAGTCCATCCGTGCACTGTCCTCAGGCCCAGCCGGGCTCCGTGCTCACTGAGCATCCTCACCGTCTCTGTATGTCCTAAAGAAAAAAAGCACACACTGCAGAAAGCGGTTTTAGCATACATTTAATAACTGATATTAACGGAGTTAAGCTCTAATAGTGCTCATATTGGAAGTACATGTACTCAATTTTGGTTTAAAGCAGAACTAAGTAGCTTTTTCACCTTAATAAAATCCTTCTCATAGTCCCTATGAGGGGTAATACAAGTGTTTATGGGGTGATTGGGGGCTCTTTCATCTCTTCCTGCTTTCTCTGGCCAGAAAACCACACTTGCAACTTTTCCTGCCTTCAACCCGGTGGCAAGATGTACTGCTTTTACGGCAGCCCAATACAAAGCTATAATGCTAGATTGTGACCAGCCCCATGGCTGCACACGGTTGTCTACAAATTCACTTTTTTCAAACTTATATCATGCAGGAGCCAGTAAAAAAAAGGCATAGAAAACACCTTTGTCCGAGGAACAAAGCAACTCCATGCAGTGACGGTTCAGCAGCAGCACACAGCAATCACACACACTTGTCACGGCAACAGGCACGCACACACACTTGCAACCCAGTGCTCCATCAGGCAGCACACACACAAATACCAATCTATCCATCCATCGGGGTGTTGGAGTTTTTACGACAATGACATAACCAAAAGGTTCCTTTAGGGGGAGCGCAAGTTACTTAGCTCTGCTTTACTAATTGGCAAGTAGAATACTAGGTGCGCTAAAACAGATACCGGCTTGCCATTGGCTTTCAAAAATCAACACCAAACAGGGTGATGCATTTGGCTATAATCCCTTCTACTTAATTTACAATAGGTCAACTAGAACTAGTGAATCTTTTACCTTTACTAGTACTACTATTAGATTAAAATGTGTTAGTATAGTTAAAATTGAAAGCTTGATTAGTATTCCTAGTCACAAACAATTCTACCAGTAGGCAATTTAGTATTACTAGTGATATCTGTCCACACTAGAGCGTCAAAAACTGTAGTTTACAAGTAAACAAAATTTTCATGTACTAGTACTCAAAATCTCATGAATAGCATGAGTAGAGTGTTTTTAGTCTACTAGTAAAGACAAAATATGAAATAGTAATTTCACACTGGTACTTTACTTTCACTAGTTGGCCTACTATGAGTAGTGATATTTTTTCCTTTAGTATTAGTGTACTCATGCAATCTTAAACCAAAATGAAGTACATGTATTCCAAATTAAGTACGAGTAGCAACTTTTTTTTTTGTTTTTAAATTAATGCTCAAAACAGCTGTCTGATATAGTCTTTAATATCTCTTAGTAAAGGCAAAAGTCTTGATTACAAGCCACCACAATAAGGAATACCTGAATATATTTAACAAAAAAACTAAACAAAAACTGTAGGCTATGTTATAGTGTAGGTTTGTTTATTGCATCAACTTCAGCCTTAACATAATTGGGATAAAAATAGTTAATTTAAAAATGAATTAAAGTGTATTATACAAAATGTTTTGAGCAAGAATTTGGTTAAAACATTTGTAGAGGTGATTGCATGTGTTGGAGCAGGACATCTTGACCGTGTCTGACCTTTGGGTTTTTTTTTTTGCTAATAAAAAAAAAAAAAATAAGTCAGCAGGGAAGAACTGTTGTTGAAAGAAATTAGCAACATTGTTTTTCACATTTATAGTTAAAAAAAAAAGAGTTGTTTTTCAAATGTGTGATAACATCCTCTATCCGTCTGTAAAACAAGTTTACCGCCTGGTACAAATAATGAAACAATCTAAAATAAAAGGGAAAATTCATAATTATTTATATTTCATGGGCCATTTTTCCAATCCAGCCAACAGTAGATCAAATGGGTGCCTAAACTCACAGGTTTGATACCTCTTGTGTAATATTATGACACATAATGCAGTAACCAATATAAAATGTTTACTTGTATGGTAAGCAGTTAAATGTGCATCCAGTTTCCCAACAAATGTTTGTGTTATTTAAGGAAACAATGTGATTAATAAAATACTGTATGCATTACAAGCACTGTAATAATGTCTAGCTCAAAGATAGTGGGGACCACAAAACTGTCTGATTCTAACACTGCATTAATATTAAGATCAGCATTTGAAAAAAATCAGTCTGAGCAAAACAAGAAATCATTGAAACAATGTTTCTGTTGTTGCTTTGTGTTTTTCTAAGTTTTTGAATTTCTGTAGTTTTGTGTATTTTGTCATCGTGATGTGTGTTCTCAAAGTAATTATGTGTTGTCATTTTTGGTATTCATCATCCTTTTGTGTATTTTTTGTGAAATTTGTCACTGTAATTCTGTGGATTTAATTTGGACACCGCTCAAAATTAGACCTCGGGTAGCATGTAGTCCCTTGGTTGCCAGTTCTCCTGGTTCGGTCTGGTCTCTAAAATTACTCAAAATTTAAATAGAAATACATTTTGTAAATTTTACAATAGAAAAGTCAGTATTTCCAAGTTAGTGACTTGTTTTGCCAACATCCAGTCCCACCATCATTGTCATCAGTACATTTATTTATAGCTTTTATTAACCATCTTACCCATGTTCTCTCTGGGGCTTTGGTAAGACATTCAGGGTGACTGAGATGTTGATTTTTTTTTTTTTTTTTTTTAAAAAGTGACTTTAAACTACCAAACTGCTAAATCCTGACCTCAACTGTAATTAGTTAATCACATTAGTGAAAAACTTGGTTTATTTGCACAAGTTTTGTAACAGCAGTAATATGAGACAAGCAGGTGCATTTGAAAACAAACATACTGCAAATAAAAGCTAAATGATCGATCATCAGCTACCTTTAGCTGCAGCCCAGTGCAGAGGGGTTTTGTTGCTCCAGTCGATGTCTCTTTGGTTGGGGTCACATTTTTGCTTCTTTAGAAGCTGCAACACTTGATCCAAATCCCCTATAGCTGCAGCTTGATGTAACTCCGCCATGTCAACACAATGGGTTACCAAGCAACCGTGGATAAACATTTCCCTGAGCAACATTAGGCCGTGAGGCTGCTGCATGTGCAGGACAGACCTTTACAGTGTGCATCACATTGAGAAATAAATAATCCAATCCCTCAATTTGATGTTCTAAGCAATTATTTTAACCTAAATATTGATTTTGACTAGACTGTAGCACATGATTTACTGCTACAATTCAAAGATGTAAAACCATTCATCATTTGCACACAAGGTTTAAAACATTAAAGCATACAAAGTATTTGTCCATCATAGTTTAAATTTACAATAACTAAATTTGTGTCATGTTGGTGGTCACTTTCAGACACTGTCCAAGTTTTTGAAGTTGTGACAAATAAATCCAAGGGTTAAATAACTATTAAATTATGATTATCAATGAGAACAAAATTAAGCAAATTGTTAATGTTTGCACAGAACTGTATATGACAACATTCTTTCTGATCTAATACTCAATGGATTGTTTTTTTTCTTCCCATTAACAAAAATGTGAAATTAAAAAAAATGCTGGCAGTTTGTGCTCCAGTGCGTTTGATAAAAAAAAAAAGAAAAAAAAAAAAACCATTTCCTTTGTGATTATTTCTAGTCTGTGTGCGCTATATATGCAACTATTCACACGTCAATTAGAATGCTCTGTAATTCAACACTACACTTAACACTTGGAACAACACTTTTTATTGGTTTAAAACAAATGTAGTAAAACATCCAACTCCAGAAATACTGTAAAATAAACATCTTTGCTCCATCAGAGAGGCAAGGTTTTCGTTCATCGTTTTGACTGATGCAGGTTTGGTACAAATTCCATTAAAACCTTAATTCCAGTGAGTGAACTTTAACAATTTAGGTCCAAGATGATCCATTCTGTGGGATTCTGATGTCTAAAACCGAAAAGAAAACATTAAAAGTACGGGGAAAACAAAACAAAAATACAAACATCTATAGAGCATTAATAAATATTGCAGAATTAATGTAATTTGCCCGAAAAACAATACATTTGCAATCAGCTTACTTAGTAGTGGCAGTAACTTACCATTCTGCCGATGTTGTTCCACTTTTAGGCTTCAAGCATCACCGGTTTCATCATTCATTGCTGAAAAGTAAAACTTCACAAATTAGCAAAAATAATGAGCATTCATGATTTGAATTTTATACCAAGATGTTTATTCTACTAACCTAATTTCAAACTTTCAGTCAGTACTTTGTTTGGCTCATGACCTTTCCAGTATCTCTGCATTAGTGTGTTCACGAACACTCCTTCACATTCAATTTCAACAGCATACTGAGGAACCCCGACTCCAGGGTGATTTCCAATGCTGTGCACAGTCACTTTTAGAGATTTGTCCACGATTAGGTTGTAGAATTCATCATAAACGTCATCATTCCAGGAGCCTTTAGACTCTTCAAATCTATTTAAATGACACAAAAATGCCTGGGGTGGAATATCCAGGAGACTCTGAGGCAGCATTTTCAGACTCTCAATGTCAACATCGCACTCGTTTCCATAATCAATGAATAAAATATTGAACAAATCTTCAGAACTGCCAATAACTTGGGCTCGGTACCATTTGTTATCACTTGAAAACAGAGCAAGGCAGGGGCTTCCAGTTACTAGAGCTTCAGGAGTCATCTTAACTTTCAGTGTGTTTCCTGCCTCTTGGGCAAGCTCTGAAACTTTGCAAAGTTCATCTGTGTCAGCAAACTGGCACCAGAAAAAATTTGGTTCTGAAATACAAGAGGCATGTACCATATAGGTCTTGATTTTAAAAATTTCAGGCTCTTTGAATTTGGCAGTGGTCAGCCATTCTTTAGAAAAACCAAAGTGCGCCAAGCTGAGCTCAGTCTGACCACATCGAGGCAAGTCGTCCTTCTGAAGGTGCTCTGTTGGATCATTTTCACTTGCTGGTTTCCAGTATTTCAGCATGGCTGTGTTCACAACTGAACCTTCACATTCAATTTCTACCAAGTATTGTGGAACTCTGATCTCAGGATGTTCTTTCACACTCAAGATAAACAGTTTGAATGGTTTATCAATCAAAAGATGGTAAAAGGCATCATACACTTCATCATCCCAGGAGCCTTTTGACTCAACAAATCCATTTAAACAACACAAGAGGGCATGAGGAGTAATAACCAGCAGACTCTCAGGGATGGCTTTTACATTTTTACTGTCCACTTCTGACTCGTTTCCATAGTCAACAAAAAGAACACTGAGTGTCTCAGCACCTTTCTTAATCACCTGAGCTCTGTACCACTGGTTGTCATCAGCAAAAAGAGCAAGGCATGCACACCCAACTTCTAAGAACTCAAAAGCAGCATCTTTTGCTGCTTTCCCTGCCACCTGAGTAAACTCTGACATTGTAATCAACTTTTCGGTATTTGAATTCTGACACCAGAAATATTGCGGACCAGAAATTGTAGAAGCAAATGATTCCTCCATCTTATTTTGAGAAACATTAGGCCATTTGTATAGATTAGGGCCAGTAGAATGAAAATGTTGCTGCTCTTTTAAACCATTATGAAAGGATTGCTGGGAAGCTAGAGATTCCTTGTCCTTGTGTATGACATTTAGCTTGAGTTGCTCAGGTTCGTGATCATTGACATTGTTTTCCATCCTAAAATTCATTATTAGCTCATGACTTGGAAGCATTGCATCACTTTTTTGGACTGGATTACTTTGCATCGTCTTTGGTGCATTGTCTGTTTTGGGAGAGGCTTCCTCTTCTTGCACACTAGGCAACTCAAAGACGGTGGATAGCGGCTCTTCATTCTGCTGTTGTAGGCTAGTCACTGTACGTTTCTTCATTTGTACAACTTTCTGTCTTACAATTTCATTTACATGTCCAGTAGCACTAAAAAGGTCAACGATGAACTTGCCTTTTTCTACAATGGCTACCACTGACATGGTAAACTCTTGCCCAATGGCTTGGTCTGCAAACCATTGGTTTATTTCCTCAGGTACATCTGCTGTCATGTTTGACAAACCAAGTGGAACAGCCAGCACAGGAGTTGATCTGGCAATACTTGCTTGCAAGGGAAAATGGCAGACATCTTTTTTATTTACAATGTGGGTTTCTCCAAAGTCCACAAATTGCACTTTAACCTTTGGGTACAATTCCGTAATTTGACCTCTGTACCATTTATCGTCGGTGTATTTGGCAATGCAGACACTGTTTAGTCCTAGTGGCTGATCTGAGCATTGTGGCTTGCCAAGGTGTTGGCCAAGATCTTCCATCACTCTATCAATCAAACCACAACCTCTGTTCAGATGGCAGTAAAAGTGATTGACAGTCTCAGAAAAGGTCACCCACATCTTTTCTTCCATACCCACTTCAATGTTGTGAGAGGAAAAAATGTAACCATCACATGGAACCTGTGGAGGATCTTGCACATTTCCTTCTGATGAGACAAACTTCTCTGCCAGATGTTTGTCCACATGGTCAGATTTGGTTTTGATATCTACCATGTGAAGCCGTTGACCTTGTTCATCAATCCCTACAGCTTTTACAAAACAATCTAACTCGTTTTCTGAAGATGTGATTGAACACACAAACTTCTGGGAATCAGTTGATGCAGCATCGGGGAAGGCAACGGAAGGATTAGGGGGATTTGTCATGTTGAAAAGGCAACACTGAAAAGCCTGTGGACAAAGTCTTAAAAAAGTTGGATCGATAGGGTGCACATCATGGAGATGGACCTTTTGAGCTTTACCACAATCTATAAACCTCACATCTATTACAGGGCTATGACTGTTTACAATAATTTGTGCTCTGTACCACATGTTATCATCTGGATTGCGAACTACGTAGAATGACTCTGCAAAAGTCTGAGATTGAGCAGAAGCATAATACGTTTGAAGATCTTGTTTGAGGTTTTCAAGCAAGTCATTACTGTTTAACTTTTGACACCAGAACCTTTCTGAACTTTCGATGCAAGAGATTTTTACTGCAACTCGGCTCCCAACAGGAAGACCATCGTCATTACAAGCATTCTGCACCTCTGTTGAAGGATTCCCGTTATGCATCGGAGGGTCAAGACATTCAGTACTTTTCTTCGTGCAGATGTCCAGAGCTAGACTTTTTATCTCATGTTCCATTTTTCTTTCCTCTGGACAGCTACTCACTTTAGTTTGCAAGTCCAGATACGTTTGGTTTTTCAGTGAGTTTAAAAATAAAGATAGAACTGGCTGATTCAGAGCATTGGCTGATTTAGAGTTAAGGTGTGTAGTGAGGTCCCTTTTCTTCATTAAACATTCATTGATACATGAACCATTAGGTGCATAGAGCATGACATCATAGCCATCTTGAAGAACACTTTGTTGGTCAAACCTTGCCACAACTTTCTGGTTCAGAAGCAGTGATTTCAAGATAGCCCTGTCATCTGCGGTGCATTCCTTGGAGAGACCAGTTACTCCGGCAAGAGAGCAAAGATATGTGAAAACAGGCATTCTTAGAAATTTTCCATAGAGAGGCCTGATGTCTAAAACGGGAACAATCTCCATTTTTCCATTATCCACATGTAGCACTTTAACAGCACTACTACTGGCAGAAATGTCCTGTTTAAGTAATGAACGGTGCCATTTGCCATCAGACCCTTTTGTAGCACATGGAACACCAACGGTCTTTGGTATTTCCTCATTACAATGAGTACTACCTTCATATTCTTGGAAAATCCTTTTAGAAAGAATTTTGCCTTCTTTTGAAAAAATTTGGAGCTTGCAAAATACATCCAGTTCATCTGTTATTTCAGTCACAATCACAACTTCATAAGTGCCAGTTGACAGTTGTGGAGAGAAGTACTCATCTTGTTTGTCAAGCTGCTTGCAACCATTCAAATTCTCTTCCTGGGGAAGACTCTGGGACTGAGAAGACTCTGCTTTAGTTAAATGTTGCCATTTCAAAGCAAGACATTTAAACTCTTCCTCCTTCAGAATTGTCTTTGTAACTCCAAGTTTGCACATGTGCATAGAGACAACTGGGATGTCAAGTAAAGTTATCCTGTCGGGCAATAGCACATGCTGAACATGGCCAGTGAACTTCATCCCAGCCAAAGACAGCAAAAACTTTGTGGCTTTTTGAGGCCAGTTGCTCTCTACAAAGAACACATTTGCAAGAACACAAGATTCAACTTCAGGAGGAAGGACAAAACTGTCTGGATGAGCCCATGCTAAATCTTGACATGTTGCATTATGAGCCTTTCCTTGGTCAATTAGAAAAACACCATAAATTTCGTCTTGAAGTGATTTAATTCGGGCCCTGTGCCAAGTGTCACTAATTAGAACAAGACAGAGATCTTCTGGTTTTCCCTCAGAACTCTGGAACTTTCTCCCAGGAATCTGAATTTCTTCTTTCATCTGGTCATAACTTTGTTTTCTTCCATCATCCATTTGAACCCATAGTTCTAAAAGACCACAAGAGGGGCTTAGGTTTGCTCTTGAGATGATGACAGTAACTTGTGATCCTGGGGTCGGAAGTCCAGGAATTGAACACATCCTGATTCTCAAAGGTGAATCATTCCTGAAAGTTAAATACAATACATCCATGTTAGTAAAAAAAAAAAAAATGAGACTACATAACTGAAGCAGAAAAATAAAGACCCAGGATTCTCCAAATTTTACAGTGTATAGATAAATCTTCTATTTGTTTATGGTAAAGTCGTAGGATGTAGGTCAGGCCTATTCTTCTGGTGGGCCATGTCGGTTAACTTTGACAGGTCTGGATAACTATAAAAACAGCTGAAAAGCCAGTCCTCAACACAGAATATTTTGCAAACTACTTGCTGATATGTTCGCTGGGCACTTTCACTAACTTTTACAGACCAGTGTGAAATGACCGAGTCTGTGAGCTGAGGGACGAAGCATAAGGCGGCTGGCACATATCTCATTCTTGAGATGTGTGTGTGTGAGATATGCTTTTTAATTAATATCCATAACTTTACTTAAACTGAGACCTGAGAGAAGGATGTCGAAAGGCTATAATTGTAGGGCTGGGTATCGATTTGAATTTCCCAAATCAATTGGATTCATAAGGGCCCGATTCAACTCACTTTTGATTCAGTTAATATCTCACAGTACCAATTTTACTTGGATATGGAAGACATTCTCATTAGAACTAAAGATGCAAATAATAGAAACTAAAGCTTTATCTTGGTGCATTAGTAAAAATATGAATATTTACATTAATAAATTAACCTCATGCTACATTAATCGTGTACGTTTTATTTAACATGACCTGAGCAGAACATAACAGCAATGACTTAAATCAATTCAAAGCACAGGCTCTATAATTAAGTGGCAACAGACACATTGTAAACTCAAGACATTCTCATTCCTTTGAGTCTCACAACGGTGTTATGCTAATATTCCAGTGGCTGCACATTACAACAAGTCTAACTCTATAATAAGAAACACAATCATAAAAATAAATAATTGTAAACAAAAGCAAACATCCAGAAATTAAAACAATTTTGAATTGTCTTAAAGTGCAAAAAGTCAGGTCTTTGGTAAATGTAAGAAAATACTTTTAAATTTCTGTGAACAGTAAACTTCAAGAAAACTTAATTTTCCATTTTTTTTGCTCATTCTCATCACTAAGAAAGAGCCCGTCGGAAGTATGTATTCATATAGTGGAAGCTTAAGTACAGTTGTTAATTATGGCCATGAGTACGTGTTTGAAGGTTGGATGTGTGATTTCCCTGGTTTAATTCTATGGGACATGCACATGATAAATGTGTTTGTTTTAGTCATTTTTATATTTTTTTTCATTTGGTGTATTTTTCTGTAATGTGTTTTTTGGAGTCATTGTGTACTTTTGTAGCCTTTTTGTATATTTTTGCCCATTGCTGTTGTCAATTTGTTTACTTTTTGAATAAATAATGTTTAGTGTTTTGTTTTATTTTACTCATTTAGTATTTTTTTATTCTAAATACTCTGTGTGTGTGTGGCTACCTCCATCTCCTCCCTCCGTGGGTTGTCTCTCACATGCACGCAGCCGTGCAAATGCACATCATCCGTCACAGATTGTTGAGAGATAAAAAAGAGACCTGGAAGTACCACAAAAAACAAATGTTTTCCAACACCAAAGTCACAACTCTCTAAACGGCTCTGTGTGCATTCAGCATGTACATCCTGGCACTCTCACGCTCATAAGCCGTGTGTGTGTGTTTACATTATAGCTGCTAGCATCTTAACATAGAATAATTTAAAAAGAAACACTTGCTCTTGAGCAGAACAAATGATAAAAATAATGGAGCTGTGTTGTGGACCCATCCGCTCACAAAACAGTTACATTCCTCAGCCGCCGCCCACACTCATGGAGACAGAGGAGGAAGTGGAGTCCGTGACCCGTGATATAAAGGAAGTTTGGAATCACGGGAATAATTTTAAATAACCATGAAATATCAACTTAAATAACTTTTAGCAGTACAAAAACATGGTCATCATTTGCTGCTGGAGCAAAGGAACAACTATAATTTCCCATGGCCGTGGAGGCATCCGGTTTACGTGCAGCTTTCTCTGTCAATGTGCATCTTGTTTACATGTGTTCTGAGTGTTGATTGGTTGGAAGGCTGGGGAACGGGCGAACATAACCGGGGAAAGACTGTGTTTTAACACATTCCGTTCCCACAGGGAAGTGTGAATAAATGACGGTGTCGTGAGGCGCCGCGCTACTACTCTACAGGCAGCAAGACGTATTAAAAGGTTCGATTCAAGGGTTTTATGAATCGATAGCGGGCTATATAAGGAGAATCGATTCAAACCGATTGATCGATTTTTTAAACCCGGTCTTATCTAAAAGCATTGCAAATATAATATCCATTTATCCATTTTATGATCCGCTTGCTACTTTTCTTTTTTAGGGGTCACAGGAGTAGGATTGGGCATCGTTTGGATTTCACCGATTCTGATTCTCAATTTCGATTCCTGTTCTAAACGATTCTTGATTCCGATTCTTTGAGTTGTGCAGGTCAACAGGTCACAGATTTAACAGGAGAATTTTTTAATTTGAAGGAGCCTTTACATTTTTATTAATTCACTTAGTTGATAGTTTAATTTGGTTACTGTACTGTAATTAGGGTATTCAATTACAAAGGTCCCCAACTGTAACTGTAATAGTGAAACTTGCTGAAATAAAACTACAAACAAGTTGACAGCAGTCTAAAAAACAAAGAGCGACAGCCCAGGTAGATGTGAAACAAAACGAACTCAAACAAACCCTGGAGCAGTTATGTGACAAATCAATCAGCAGTTCTAGTTGAGAAAGATTATTATTATTCTGGATACAGTGGAAACAGAAACTATAAAAAATAGTTATTTTGTGATCCTGTTTATACTGTAGGGAAGGTATTATATACATAAATGTAATTGGAGTCTAAAGCCACAAAAAAAAAAAAAACATCACTTAGACTAATATAAGATCTCTACAGTTATTTGGGTCATTCTGCGCTTTAGCGTTTTACGGCGATGACGCGCTGGTGACGACTTATTCCAAGATGGCAACGGCCCGGACTACAGCCGACACTATTTAATAAAAGCCTTAAAAGACAATGAAATAATGAAGAGTGGATGGACAGACATAAACATGCAGACTTTCACACGGACTTATTAAATACACAGACCTCGGTAAACAGAACAGGCTACACCGGACGGCTGGCACTAGGACCCGGAGGCGGAGTAAATGCGTCCCCGTACTGCATTCACAGGCTGTAATATTACCAAGTTGATCATTTTACCTGTTGTTAGAGCTACTATCTTTACCAGGGAGCAACGTTTTTTATTCCTGGTGAGTGTTTTACTGGGCTTTTTACCGGTGATTAGTTCCCATCTCTCTTCCACTCCGCGGTCCAAACTGAAATCGTGTGTTATTGCCGAGCCGCTGATTCAAAACTACAATCAAAATAAAGGTGAAAACAGTTCTCATGTGTGGTCTTCTGTGTTATAGTCATAAACATGCGGACTTTCACACGGACAAACACAAACGGACCTCGGTAAACGGAACAGGCTTCATCGATTGGCAGGCACTAGGACCCGGAGGCGGAGTAAATGCGTCCCCGTACGGTATTACCAGGGAGCAAATATTTAATCCTGGTAATTGTTTTCCGGAGTTTTACTGGGCTTTTTACCGGTGATTGGTTCATATCTCCCTGCCGCTCCGCGGTCCTAACTGAAATCGTAGCCCCACACACACGCACAACGGTTCTGGAAACGGACGTTAGGAACCGATTCCTTTTTGGAACCGGTTCTCGGTGCCCAACCCTACACAGGAGTCAGCTGGTGCCCGATTATAATATATTTTAGTGATGCACCGAAATTTCGGCTACCAAAAATGACCCATAAGTGCATTTTTGGCCGAAACGCTTAATCACCGAAACAGTATGTTTTTATACATATATTCTTTGAAGCATTATTATTAATTTAGACAATTGCAATGCTTAGTAACAGTCAGCCATAAATGCAATGGTACTAATAATTTATTATGGCGTTTTTGTTTTCAACATTGTTTCTCATTTTTGGTTTTGGCCAAGAATTTTCATTTTGGCACATCCCCAATATATTTTATATAAATGATATAATTGCTAGGGATGCACCGAATATTGCAAAAAAATGCCACATTCGGCCTTCAGTCTAGCGAGTTAAAAGCAAGGCCAAATAGTAGCGTGTGACGCAATCAAACAACGTGCAGGACATCGATGTACTGGAGGCCATCAACAAGTCACTAAGCCCTCTCGTTGAATTTACCGATGCACTTTCTGGTGAGCAATATGTGAGTGTGTCTTTTGTCAAGCCAACTCTCCACCTTTTCAACACATCCATATTGGCTGTGTAGGACGACACAGACCTTGCAAAGTGTATCAAGAAGAAGATCGTGGGCTATCTTAATGAGAAATTTAATGATTCACCAACACAAGAGCTGTTGGACATGGCTTCAGCCCTGGACCCAAGGTTCAAGCTCACATATGTGAGTGAAGACAAGCGTGGGTCAATTGAAGAAAGACTCATCTGAGATGAAGGCTGCCATGGTAATTATAATAACAACAATGCTATGGTACTAAGTAAATACAACAGTAAATACAATGTAATTTAATGTAAACAAAAGTTGTTTAAGTTATATTTTATTATTTCTAGTTGTGAATACCCATAACCATTTAGTCATATTAAACATGTTAATCATTTCTCTTCACAATATTCTCCTCCTCCTTTTCCCAGGAGAAGGCCCCTGAGAGAGCAGTAACTCCTGCTGATGACACTGATGCCGCAGCTGCTGGTGGTGCATGAAAGAAGAAAGCCTTGGGCAGCTTCTTCAAGTCGGTCATTGAAGGCACAGCTCCAAGATCCGCTGCTTTGCAACCGAACCAGGACCAAGACAAGACCATAACTTTTGAGCTACAGTCTACCTTCAGGCAGGGACACTGGACACTGAGGCAGACCCACTGGAGTGGTGGAAGGTATCCCAGAAGTTCTACCCACGGCTCTCCAACCTGGCAAGGAAATATCTTTGTATTCCAGCCACATGTGCCTCATCAGAGAGGGTTTTCAGTACAGGTGGTAATGTCGTCACCTGCCTGCGTTCATCCCTGAAACCAGACCAGTTAACAGACTGGTGTTCCTGGCTTAAAACCTTTAAGAGGTTGTAGGTGTCAGATTGCAGTGAGCCTGGATGAGGGAGTATGGGACTAGGTGTTAACTACTTTTGTTTTGTTTTTAAAAAGAGTTTAAAAATAAGTTTTGGCAGCTGATTTTTTTTGTCAGTGCGAGTCAGTCCGTTTATTCTTGTTAAGACTAATTTTGGCCAAAAGGGTGTGTCTCTACCTCAAATATAGTTTTGTACTTTAACTGTTACATCATTAATATACTGATTATTATTACAGTGTTTTTGCAGTACTAGGTAAGGTTGTTGTCACAAGTGCATTACACCATAGTTGGAGTTGGAATTTTTTTAGTAATTTTGTTTCAGTGTATAATACTTTAAGTCTGGGATAGCATTTATTTTTTATTTTTGCACATTATTTAATTCATTTTATTAATATATTTTTATCTTATTCATTTTTCTTGTTTTTCACTTCAAACTTATGGTGTTAAAAGAAATACCAGAGTTAAAAGTTCAATAAATGCTTTTTCTCAAATCAATGAATAATCGTCTTTAATAATCGTGATTACAACATCAATCAAAATAATCGTGATTATGATTTGTAAACCCATGTAAATCTGCGATGGTAAAACAGGGGACGGGACCCGGATAAGCAAACTGCTTCTCTCGTCTCCTTTTTCGGCATGTACAAAAAATGAAAAAAAAAAAAAAAAAAAAAAAGTGAATGTAACCATGTCGGAAATAAACTGAATAAATAAATAAATAAATAAAATAAATAAATTTTTGTCATAATCGAGCAGCCCTACTGTGAGCTACGAATCCGTAAACATCTCCATCGCATTACACCGGGTGTCGCTGCATAGGCTGGTGTAGCATTAGCACGGAGTGCTAACAGCTGATGTGTATAAACAATGGGTCCGTGGCTCCAAGCAGTGACTCCCAACACGATCGGCTGCAGAAAAACTAGTGCAGTTTGCATTTACATATATGGCAATAAAGTATAATCTATATTAAATCGCAGTGTTGTTTTAGCTGTTGGATAGTTGGAGAGGGAGGAGTTCACATTCTAGGTATTTATCACGATAACGATAAATCAAAAATTATAAATGAATAAAATAATTCCCAACTTTGTGTAAACAGGTTCCTTACAAACACAAATAAATATGAATACATCAATACAAGACACATTTAAAAAGGCTAAAATAGCTGCTGACTCAGAGCTCATGAGCTGATATTTTATGGAATATATCAGTGCATGTGGATCACTTTATTAGTGTTATAGTAATTAATTCATTCATTTCCTCACTTAAAATGAAATTCTCTAAAAAAATATAAAATGAAAAAAGCACATGAAAAGCAAAAATAACTTCAGTGTTTTTACTGTTGCTGAATCTTGTTTCATTTATCTTATGAGTTACATAAAGTTATGGTTGATAAATAACTGATTTCCTAAATTTAAACCAGATCAAGCTGATTTAATCAAGTATATTTAGGTGTAATAATCTCAATAGTTACATTAGTTTAATGGGACCAGCTTTGTCTGTGAACACGTGAAATATAATATAAAATATTGCGTTTCACAAGCTGGGACGAATGAATAGTGACGTTATTATTATGCTAACATTAATTTCACAAAATGTGTGACATGTTAGTTTTTATCCTTCCATACAAGTGTTAAATCTGACCATAAACAAATCTGTGGCTTTATGACAGTAAGACAAGTACTTTTTACTTGGTCTATTATTTATATGGAGTAGTTAGCATTAGCCATTAGCCCAGTCTCTGTGTCGGTGTGTTAGCTTAGCAAAGTTAGCTTTAGTTGAGTTTCCAGTTCATAATTGTTGCTACAGGTTCATGTAGCAACGATTATTCTTACCGGTGAGAATGTTTTTGACAATAAATCATAAACGATAAAATATCGCACATTCCTACTAATCACTGGTAAAAGTCTGGAAAACAGTCACCAGGAATAAAAAAGTTGCTCCCTGGTAAAGATAGTAGCAACTGGTAAAATGATAAACTGGTGATATTATAGCCTGTGAATGCAATACTGGGATGCATGTACTCCGCCTCTTAGTGCTAGATGCCTGCTGAAGCCTGTTCCGTTTACAGAGGTCCGTGTGAAAGTCCGCATGTTTATGTCTCCGTCCATCCACTCTTCATTATATCCATGTCTTTTAAGGCTCTCATTAAATAGTGTCAGCTGTAGTCCGGGCCGCTGCTATCTTGGATTATGTCGTCACCAGCGTGTATTCGCCACAAGTCGCGCACCCAAATAAGTGTAAAGAGGTCTTATATTAATCTATTTTCTTTGGTGGCTTTGGACTCCAATTACATTTATGTATTTAATATCTTCCCTACAATATAAACAGGTTCAAAATATAACAATTTTCTATAGTTTCTGTTTCCACTGTATCCAGAATAATAATAATCTTTCTCAACAAGAACTGTTGATTGATTGTCACATGACTGTTCCAGGGTTTCAGTTTGTTTTATTTAGTTTCACATCTACCTGTAGCTCTTTATTTTTTAGACTGCTGACAACTTTTTTGTAGTTTTATTTCAGCAAGTTTCACTTTTACAGTTACAGTTGGGGACCTATGTAATTGAATATCCTAATTACATTACAGCATCCAAATTAAACTATCTACTAAGTGAATTAATAAAAATGGCCAGTGTAAAGGCTTTTTCAAATTAAAAAATTATCCTGTGAAATCTGTGACCTGTTGACCTGCACAACTCAAAGAATCGGAATCATTTAGAACATGAATCGAAATTGAGAATCGGAATCGTTAAAATCCAAACGATGCCCAACCATAGTAACTGTGCATGCATCCAGGCGAGAGAACTTTAGCTTGTTTGTTTTGAAGCGAGTTTCTGTCGAAGCGGAGCCGTCTTCATGGGTTTCGTTCTGCCGGCAAAAACACACAAACAGCCAATAAGCTAACAGACGGGTGGACCCAGCGTGCGGAAACAGCCCATCATATCTCCGGACGTCACCAGTAACAGGCAAACAGCTGATCATTCAGCAACTGTGGAGTTCGGTTGCCATGTTGGTATGTTTTCAAGTGAGTAGCGTGCAGTGAGCTTAGACTGTGGTGAGAAGCCGGGAGAAGAGTAGAGGCCAACGCTATGTAGTAGAAACTGGCACCGGTAGTATCGTAAATAAAATTAAATATTTCTCATAATAGATAGTCATTATGATGACCACATTTTGAGATTTTAAAATACTCTGATAGCAAAACAATTGAAGCATTTCATTAAAAAAAATAACTTCAGATCTGAAATCAACACAAGGATTAGGTCTTATCAAGTGTTGATATCTATATAACTATGCAAAGGCAAGTACAAATGTTTTACAGAAAATAAGGATTTGTGTGTGTGTGGTTGGCTTTCAGATGGTTACTGAGGTTCACAATCATGACTCTTCACACGAACAAAGAGAATTACGCTCCATGACTCTTAGTTCATAAATGACAAACAACCTTTTTCGAACAATCTGTCGAAGCAAATTTGAGCATCCTGCCTTTACAGTGAAGAAAAAAGACTTTGTTTTTTGTTTCATATCACCAGCTGCTGCGCTAAAAGACAGCGCTCTGTTTCCAAATCTTTGCTTCTGATTGGTCAATCCCACACGCGGGGAGGGGAGGGGCCATTTTTATGAGCACAATCAGTTTTGCTCCAGACGTCTTGCAAAATGTGTTGCAAAACTCAAGCAGAGCAGATTCACACGAGAAAAGTAGTTCATGTTTCTGTAGCGGCAGACTGGAGAAGTTATAGCCAAAGAGTTGTGGTTGTAAATGATCATTTACACAAATAATTTAAAAACATGTGAATAAATGTTGGATTACAAGTCGCCAGCTGTAACTTTATGTGTAAATATCAGTCTAAAATTATTTTCCCCATCATTTGTGACATTAAGTTTATTTCACGCGTGTGAATTTTTTATACACTACCTTCATAAAGCACCCCTGGTTGGCAAACATGGATTCAAAAGGACCAACACAAAACATGTGCCTAAACCAGTGGTTCCAAATCTTTTTTGGATCGTGACCCCAATTTCATATCCCAATATTCTGGCAACCCCAAAGACTTTTCTAGAATTTGTTTTTAATCATGTCTGTTGTACTGTGTAACAGTAATACAGAGTATTAGTGCACCAGATCAGATATTTACAGTTTAAGATTGTTTGTTGCATTTTACTTTGAAAATGACTAATATATATATATAAATGTATTTTTGATCAGTAATTATTGATAACACATTCCAGGCAACCCCACATGGGGTCAAGACCCAAAGGAATAATACTTATTAAACACCATTACAAACTTCATCTCTCTCACTATATATATATATATATATATATATATATATATATATATATATATATATATATATATATATATATATATATATATATATATATATATATGTCTATTTTTTAATGTTAGTCCTAATTATTTAGTGTTAAGGAGATAATATGCTAATTTAAAGCCTCACAAAATATTGGTGCCTGGATTTTTGATGGTAAAAATCCCACTTCAATAACATTATCCGCATGGTTTTACTCGGTTTTTTTTTTGCAGAAAAATAAAAAAAATGTACGGCTTCTCTGGTGAGGTTGGAGAGTAAACCACGTGATGACCGATACAAATATCAAATTAATAAATGTCATTGTAACTTACAGATGCTGAAACGCTAAAGACTAACACAGCATTGCACACAGAGTTTAAAACTTTTAAATGTGACACATAAAGCTAAAATACTTCTTTCTTACCGTGTAAAGTAGAAGTAGAACTGATTCAGCGTCGTGTGTAATTGGACACAGCTGCAGGTGTTCAAATGCCGGAAGAGGAAGGCGGGCTTTCAGCAGCCGTTTATAAATCAGAATTTAAAATAATTTATTTGGGGATTAATAACATCTCCAGACTAAACCCACAGCAAAGTGAGCAGACGAGAATTGTGCCATTTTTAGAAATATTATTTTATTTTATTTTACAAAATTTAAAACGCTTGACGTACTTCCGGGCTTTAATCGGGGACGCCATCGACGACAGTAGATTTGTGCATTTATTATACAGTTAAAAAAAAAAAAAAAGTTTGATAAAAATAAAAATGATTTCAATGAAAAACCCTTGTCAGTCAAAAAATAATCTTAAATCAAAAAAACTTAAATCTTAAACAACTGTATTTTTCACAACCTGTTACTAATCGTGGCTACTCTGTATTTGTATTACAGAATAACAAACAAGATCAAAACCTAATTCTAGAAAAAATCTTGATATCAAAATGGGGTCACAATCCAAAAAAGGTTGGGAACATCTAATACATAGGCATATGTAAATCAATTTAATTATTTTTTTTTATTTTTAAGTAATTCTCACAGTGTCACCAGAGCCATCCAGTTTAGTTATTTAAATGTTAATTATTAATTAATTGTTATTATTTTTTAATAAATTGCTCACTCTTTTGGTCACTTTAACCTGTATCTTATATTAATATTTTGATGACTGACTTGCATCCCCATTAGTGAATACATTTGGTTTCATTAGAGATGCTTGGTTAAGGCACACAGTTGTAACATAGGTAGTAGTCACACATTTTGTGTTGAAATGTTTGTTCGGATCACTGTAAAAAGAATGAATTGATAGTTTGATTATTTGTTTTAATCATAATATAATTATAATTTATTTTTCAATGTTTGATAGCCTACAGTACCTATACGTGTCAGCAGTTTGTGCTTTTCATAGCCCAAATGACTAAACATCACTATTTCCTGGTACGGCAGAGATGCTGCACAAGTGTCACTCCACTGTAAGGCAGGAGGAGGAGCCAGGAGGATGCCACACCCCCTCCCGAAGGCACGTTGCTGCTCTGCCTTTGGCCCCATAGCCTGTGTTTATATGTTTGCACATGCGCAGTCAGTTCCCCAATATGAAAACCATTTACGTAAAAAGGCATCTCTCTATGCTGCCTCTGGACGTAACTGTGCTATGCTAAATGCTATACGTAAGTTCACAGTGCATTAGTGAATTGATACAGCGTGGCTGATGCTACGTTCTCTAGCTAGAAGCGGAATAACACTGCAGGCAGGATGACAGCGCTAGAGACAATAAAGAAACTTTCTTTTGAGGAAAAACAACAGCTTTTAAAAGGTGGGAGACCAACACCTGTGCTACCAGACCTTCAGCAAAGGTAAGGTCAGAACATTGTTGGTACTTTCTACAGTGAATGATACAAAAGGAAGGATTGGCTTTGTGGATGCGTCCCACTGAGGCTGTTCTGAGTTGTTGTTGTCGTTTTCTCCGTGTTTTTGTGTTTTCAACTCAAACAACGGATGCGCTGCCATGTCATGAGATATATCTTGTTGGGAGAGTATGGAGGCTGCTATTGAATAGTTGTTTATGTTTCTTTATTGGTGTTTTACGATCTTGATTTTGTTAGATTAACACTTGCCAGCAGAAACATTATGGAATTGTCATCCGTGTCGACATTGGTGGTCTCGCTTTACATCGCCCTGCCTAACCAACCCTATTGTTCACGTCACGTCACTGGCAGTTACGTCGTGAAGGAAAACCGAGACGCCATTTAACTAGATATTTGAGTTGAAATACTGTATATCTTGGTTTTGTACTAACCTCTATGAACTGAACAAGCCATTGGTAGAATTCCCAGTGGGAAAGATACTTATGTTCTTGGCATAGCTGGGCTGCGTAAGTCATCAGAGCAATATGCTAAATCGGTGGGGCTTGTTACCAGGGTTCCTCCCACCATACCCTACTGCACAGACTCTGGCTCCAAATGACGTCAAATTTGCAAGATGGAAGTTCCCCTATGCGCCGTATTTTGGCTTCAAGAACGTTGAGTGGGAACAGCTACAGTGCACGCCCACTGTTTGTAACGTGGGAGTCTGGATGCGCATTTGGTGTGGGAATGTTCGTTAGGATGACCCGAGTCTGTAATACTGGATGTGCAGACATAACAAGGTTTTGAATGTTTTTAGTTTTTTTGTTGGTAAGAAAATCAAATGCTGTTTAAAATCTTGTGTTTTTGTGCTTTATCATCAAATAGGGAAACATGACACAATCTAACCTGACAAATATCTGGACAGCCTTAAACTCAAAAGTGCTTCACTCCTTAAACATATACAAATCTATTTTTAAACCCCACAGCCATTAAAACCTATAGCGCTAAGTAAACCAACTGCTCTCTATTCCCATCATGGTGCTTAAAGCAGGACTCATCTACTAATAAAACAGTCTCTAACACTCATTGAGTCATTGAGGTAAAGATATTGTTAAAAGGTGCTCTCACTCAGTTTCATCCCATAACCAGACAATGATTATGTAAGTGGAGAAGTGACTTCATTTGATCCCATAGCAGAAATGATGGATAAAGAAAGAAACAAATCAATAAGGGACTCATCAACACATGGAGGATGAAGAGAAGATTCTTAGCAAAGCTCAAAAGACAAACAATGACAGTTTAGAAAACTTTTAGATGTGTGTATTTTAAGATGGACCACTCAGCAAACATGTTGTGTCTTGATGGTTAAGTGTCTCGGTTTCTTCCTTCTGTTTAAAATGCAATTACTTTTAATGATTCACTGTATATTGACTGGTGATGTGATACAAGGTGTATAAAATGAAGATATACAGTAGGTGATTGCTCTTTACTAGACATGGGAAACTGGCGGCCCGGGGGCCACATGTGGTCCTTAGTGTAATTCTGTGCAGCCCCAAAACTAAATGTAAAAAGTGACTCTAAACTATAAAACTACAGCTAAATGTAAAATGATTCCTAAAACATATAGACATATGACAACAAAAATACAAAATGACAGAAAAATATACAAAATGACAGAAAAATATACAAAACGACAACAAAATATGGCAATAAAAACGCACAAACTGACTCGAAAATCACAACCAAAATGAGAAAAAAAACATGCAAATTTCCTCAAAAAACACACCACAAAAAAGAGACAACACACACACACACAATAAGAGAAAAATATGCAAAATGACAACAAAAAGAAATAATGACAGAACAATATGTCAAAGGACATAAAAGATATGCAAAATGACCACTGACATCTCCCTAGAAAAGCAAGAAAGGTCTGGTTGCGTACACATAATGTATTTATAATAAAAATATACTAACTGAGTAAAATAAAACGAAAAAATTAATAATATTTATACAAAAACTACACAAAACAACAACAAAAATGCACAAAAATATACAAAAAGGTTCCAAAAATATACAAAAAGGTTCCAAAAACACACAAAATAACTCCAAAAAAACATATAATAGAGAAAAATACACCAAACGACAACAAAAATATGAAAATGACTCAAAATACACAAAACTACATATTTATACAAAAAAATACACAATATGACAACAGAAATGCACAAAACTACACCAAAAAAGATAAAAAAAAATACACAAAATGACTCCAGAATCACACTACAATGGCAACAAAAAACAATAACTATACAAAAAATACACAAAAAGACAACAGAAAGACACAAAAATACACATAATGACTCCAAAAAACATACATTACAGAAAAAAAAAAAAATATATATATGAAAATTAGTAGAAAAAACAACTTAGACATTTATCATGCGCACGTCCCATTGAATTAAACCAGGGAAATCACACAAGCTATTTTACTTTGCACCCACAAATAAACCCCTTTATAACACTACAGAGTACAGAGTATGTACACCTCTTTGTACATCCAACCATCAAACACATACTCATTTGACCATAATTAACAACTTTACTTAAGCTCCCACTATACATACTTCCTACGCCACTGTACTAATGATTATAATGATTTTATACTCAGAGCCTTAAAATCACCAAGAGTCCGAAAAAGTCTTAAAAACATTGAGCCCTTATACTATGTGTCAAAAATAATATGGATAAATTGGTGACGTCGTTTTTATTATTTGATTTCCTTTACCAGAAAGTTGAAAAGGTGTAGCTAATGTAGCAGACGTTAAGTGTGTATATTCTGTTTAAGATTTCTCTCAAACTGAAAATGATATCTGATGTCATTATAGCTTCAAATCATTTTCCTGTTGTTTCACCTTTATATTAAGTTTGTGGTTCAGAGGTTTCATCCAATGGGATGTACTCAGCCATGGAATGTGTGTACATCTTAAACAGAGCTGACTTATGGACGTCTTGAAATCATATTCTGTCCTCATTTTGCACACAGATAAAAGAGGGCGAGCGAGAGAGAGAGAGAGAGAGAGAGAGAATTAGGCTACGCCAGTCACTTCCATCTAACCTAATTCTCACAAGAGAGACACATCCAGAAGGGTAAGGATGGAAGATCACACAATGACAAAAATAGTCTAGGAATGTAGTTTGTGTGTGTGTGGTTTGTTTTTTATATTGTAGCTAATATCTTCAGACAAATAGTCTAGTTTTCATATGTGGTTAAATGTTTACATTGAAAAACAACAATTTTATTTTTTTCTCCTTTAAATAAGTGACCTCTCTCTGCTTAAATATAGGGGTTTGATAGCAAAGAAGAGCACAACAATAACAGTAAGAAAAATGAATCTTTTGGACAAGACACCAGTAAATGCTTTGGTATTTATCTCATAGTCCACCATTAGATTCCATAAAGTATTTACCCTTAAAGTATTTAACCAAGAAGACTAATTCTGATGAATTAAACTCCACTTACACACAGAAATCTACCAATTTAAGTCATTTCACACAATTTTTGCTGCTTTTTTGTAATCTTAATGATCAGCAATCAGTGAACCACTATATCACATGTATATCTCAAATGGGATAAAATGCATTTTTAAAATCACTTTTGTTACTATAATACCAGAATTATTATGTCAGCTGCGTGAGTTTTAAACCTATTCAATGTCCACATTGACAACAAAGTAGCGTGTGCTATCGTGTTTATTTTGTGCTCAGTGATTGGAATAGTTTTACTTTAATGTAACTGTCAGATTTGCTTCACACGTTTGATTTTTACTGTAGAAACAATGTTACGTCTTTATATTGACTTCCTCTCATTAGAAAATGAAAACCATGCTTGCCGTGAAATTGAATAGAAATCACTTTTATGTGAATCACAGGTTTCGTACACACAGGGCAGTCCTTCCATACACCTTAAGCTCTCCATTCGTACACAGTGACAGACCATGAACACAGTCTTTTTTTTTTTAGCACCATCTCCACCACACCAGCCCCAGATCTTTTCAAAAAGCCTGTTGATGGTTTATTTGATTTAATCACTACAGAATCAAGTTTTGGGTGCAACACATGCCACAAGTATAAAAGAATACAGTCACTAGTAATGTGATTCTTCATATTTGATATAAACATGTACTTGACGGAGAATCTGACATGGTGATTGAAGTTCATAAATAATATTAACATTGATAATGTGACGGTTGGTTTCAGTGATGTTACAGACAGAATGATGAAAAGCTTCTGCAGCTTCCACTATATACAGTAAGTGGACCACAAGCAGACCCTCGGTCCATGCTTGCATAGCCAAGAATTGTGGATGCGAAGCTGTTGAAAGAGAATTCCTGCAATCAGCTCAACAAATACCAACCACTCAAAACTCCAAACCAGGGGTGAACTGGCCATCTGGTATACCGGACATCATCCTGATAGGCCGTCGACCCGAAGTGGGCCGGTCCAGTCAGCTACGTTTTTATGAGCGATTGGAGGCAGACATGGTAACAGGAGGCCAAAAATGGTCCAAAAGTGGCAAAAAGGTGGCAAGAAAAGAGTGTTAAGTGACTAAAATGGCCAAAAGCAGTCAATGGGCAAATAAAGAGGAACCAGGTTAAATGGGCAAAATGTGGCAGTCAATAGTGAAAAAGGGCAAAAATGTGGAACAAAAAGAGGCTAAATGTAGGGTAAAAAAGAAAGAAGTGGTATTTGTTGGGCAAAAGTTAGCTTATTTGAATGAAAAATGGCCAAAATAAATTAAAGAAAGGACAAAAATTGGATAAAAGTGTCAATTAGAACTTGAAAAAATTGACAAAAAATAGGAAAAAAAAGGACATTTACTGTAAAAAAAAAAAAAAAAGCTAAATTCTGAAAAAAGTGTTGGGCAAAAATGGGACAAAGGAAATAGGTTAAAAGGTTTCCCCTTTTAAGGTTTTCTGGGGGAACTGATGATGTAGTAGACTGGTCTCAAAGGAAAATGCCAGGGCTGAGTTTTTGTCCCTGTCCACCCCGATCCAAACCCTCAAAGTGCCCTGTAACTTCAATGATTGCGGGATAGATTAGAAGATAGGAGCTTTTACTTAAATTAATCCTACTAAAAGCTTTTTGTAGGAAGGAATGCAGTATTTCCAGTAAACATATATGAGGCCCCTCTCCAAAGGTCCCCGGCCTTCAGAGTAAAGCTTCCATCAGCCAAAACGTCAATAAGACTCAGAACTCAGTTTGCAGTGCTCTTCATTTCTGTAAACAAGTTGATATGTACTGAATATATTTTAAAGTTAAGTCGAATGCTGTGAATTTAAAGGAATGGCTTGATGAGAGCAATCATTTCGGGTCATTAACTGTGAATATTGCAGTACAGTAGCATCATAACAAAGAGTGCAGGTCTGTATGTACCGGTTTATGGTATCTGCTCATCCCAGAAGCATAAAAGAAGGGGCAACCTCCGATATATCATGTTACACATGAAAGTGTATTAGATGGAGGGAAACATGCTCCCACGTGACTGAAGGTTATCTGATGGGCTAATGAGTCACATACTGTACATCCCATGCAGCATTACTAAATGAATTTAGTATGAGGGTTTCTTTTTCATAACCACCTAAAGATGCAAAAAGGTAAGAGATTATATTTTTGCGACACGTAACATATGCATGCAAAGAACCTACTCTTCTTGGTTCCGTCGTGTGAAAACACCAGGAACAGACGGGGGCGGCTCTCTCACTCCAAAGCAAAGAGCTCAACAAGCCTGATTAGTAGAGACAGTTACAATTATCATAGGAATCGTTGTTTCGTTACTATCATGTAAAGCGTACAGCAGTTGCAGCAGTGAACACTGGGGGGGGGAGGGGGTCCTAAACACTTCTGAACGCAATTCACCGCAGTGCTCCACTGATATACAAGCTAGGGTTTGAATGGGAGGGTATAGGGTTACTGTGCACGAATCACATTTTGCATGTTTCAAGATAGAAATGTATGATGTTTCATAGCTATATTCAGAATTATTCAGCATTTGACATTCTCATGCATACAACCACAAGAAGCGAGTCCATTGAAAAATAGTCCCAAGCAATTGTAGTATTTTTTTTTTCCTGTGGAAATGGCAGAGAGCCTAATGAGACATTGAAACGTGGGCTGCTGTCCAGAGTGTGGGTACACGCGGGGTGGGAGTGGTGGGAGAGGCGCAAGCTTCAAACTGAGGCTCACTTCTGCATGTCACACTGCAACAGGAGCACGATGGACGGGTCGCTCTTAGCCGCCTCCTTGAACTCCTCCAACGAGATCTGGTCGTCGTTGTTCTTATCCATTTTGCTGAAGATCTTGTCCACCCTCTGCTCCGGTGTCAACCCGTCCTCGTTCATCTTCATCATGATCACTGTGCCGACCATTTTGTAGATCGCCTGTGGGGTCGGGAGAAATTAAGACTTTTGAAGCAACTTTCAATGTCACGACAATGGAAATAACTGGTGATGTTAACATCTCAGTGTAAAATGGAATGGAATAATATTTAAAGTAGTGGGACTCGATCAAAGCAAATATCTCATTTATTAGAGACTTTGTAATTAATTAACCTTGATTAATCAAAATTAATTGCAAAAAAATATTGGACACGAGAAGCAACTTTTTCCAATTTAAATGGCTTTTGGTCAGTGTTGGGAGTAACTAGTTATTTTTGTAATATATTACAGTAATATATTCCTTTTTCTTCTTTACAAAAGTGAAAAGTGGTAATATATTACTAGTTACAATTTAAAAAAACTCAAGTTACATGCATATTTAATTTCATTGCATATTTGCTTTGTTTTCTCCCTGTTTGCAATTATTTGAGGAAAAAAAGATGATCATTACAGTTAAATAGAACTTATTGGGAACAGAAAACAGCTTTCTGCTCCTGAAACAGCACAAGTATGTGAAACAAAATTTAGACCGATGTTATTCGAACACTATCAGTATGATATAATTAGTGTTCTGGACCAAAAGTAACTAAGGAAAAGGCAAAGTGTTTTTACTTCATTCGTACCCTTATTTCCTATGTTTCTTCGCCAGACAAGGAAGACGGTGATTAACGTGTTGCCATTTTTGTTCCGGATTGTTGAAAGTGTTCCCTGTATTTTGACGTCACTCCACGAGACATTACATTTTGGCTGTATTTGGGTGTTTTCGTGGAAAGTCACAATGTTAACATCCACAATTGTTTTGGCACAACTTTCAAACCTTGAAAACACCAGAAATGTCACTTTTACGGTATTTTTGGAGGAACACTGGCATCAGTAGTGCAAGCAAGAGAACCACTTTTGAATGAAAAATAGGTACAGTTTAAAAACCATTATAGGGATCGTCCCGAACAGCTTTAAAAAATACTTTGGATAAGAACAGTAAAGGGATTACTGTGTTAAACATTTACCTAAAACTAAAATTAAATGTTTTTGTTTGGTGGATTTGTAGGGTTTTTTAAGTATGTGTATTAGCTTCATTTTTTTTTTCTGCGATTTGTTGTTTTTTGTTTTTTTTAATCAATGTTGCTAAAAGAAGAACTGGCCTCGGGTTAAAGATGAAAACTACCCTGTCTTATTAACATTTTATTTGCAAGAATATTTTAGAAATGTGTTAATAATAATGGGATAGAAGATTTGGGTGAAGTAATGATCTTGTAATGACTTGTTACTTTGCTCACCTCGATTATTTCCAGCATCTCCACTCTGGTGATTTTGCCATCGCCATCCAAGTCATACATGTTGAAAGCCCAGTTGAGTTTCTGCTCAAAGCTGCCACGGGACGTGATGGACAGGGCGCAGATGAACTCTCGGAAGTCAATGGTGCCGTCTCCATTTTTGTCAAAGGTCCTGAAGGCATGTTGTGCAAACTTTGATGCATCACCATAAGGAAAGAACTGCAAAGAGAGATTGGGTGACTCTAGAGCTTTGCACTGACACCTTTAGTACCAAACATGTGGGTTTGAAACTTTAATGAATAGTCAGGTGAAGAGCTCTGCAGGCCTGTGGTTGACACAAACCTTGACATACAGCTGCTGGAACTCCTCGAGGTTCAGACGTCCAGTGGGACAGTCCTTCAGGAAACCTTTGTACCACTGCTTCAGCTCGTGTTCATTAAACTCTGTGTTCTTCACCAGATCCTCCATCACCTCGGGGGTCAGCTTGCTGTTTTGCTTTCCCATGGTTCCTGCGGTGCAAAAGCAAATTTAAGCTACATTCACTCTGCAAGCCTTGAAGCTGATATCTGGAGTTTCTGAGAAATTTATGTCTATGTATGATTCTTTTAAAATGCGAAAAAATACCTAACTAGTCTTTTACTATGGTCTACTGCCAATGGTCTTTCACATGCATTAATGTATATAAGTCCCTCCTTCGTCCTAGACCCCTATACAAATGGAAACAATCGCTGAGTGCGCCCAGCCAACTAGGCTTCAACTTCCTGTTTTTGAGACTGTCAATCAAAGTGAATGTGGAACTGTGCATGGAAACAAGGCCGTGCATCACAAGAGCAAATATGATTTTAGCTCTTATCTGACCCATAGACCTATATCAATGTGACCCAATGCAACCTTGTTATGTTTCGCGATATGCATGCAGAAAAGTAGAGGTGTGGCTTCTGGTAGATTGCAGAGGCAGGGGGAGGAACTGGGGCTGTTTAGGGCTGGACATCAAGACGTTTCTCAGAAACTCCAGATATCAGCTTTAATGCTCAATTCACATTTTTTTTTTGTTAGATCCAATTTTTTTGTTGGGCAGTTCACATCACCATTTCAAATCTGACCTGTATCAGATTCCAGTGTGAACTGTTTGCAGCTCCACATACGCAAAAGAACAGTAAAAATTACGTCAGATGCCGCTCGCTGTTGCACAGACGTAAACATGAAAGAAGTTAGCATTTTCACGTTTGTCATAACTTTTTGTGCAGAGGGGGACAAGGATAAAGAAAAAGAGAGACAAAAATGGTTTGTTTGTTTTTTGCGGTGCTGATACGCTTTTAAACACGGACCAGTTACTGCAGGGGTGTAAAAACTCATTTTAGTTCAGTTGCCAAATACGGAGCAGTTTGATCTCGAGTGGGCCACAGATTTAATGTGGGAAAATGAGTCATTTCAACATTATTTTGCGCATCTAGGTATACAGAAAACGCAAAATACTGTATGTAAGAAACCGACAATAGTGATATCAGTCCAAACAGGATCTTCACTTTAAATTTGCTCGATTTTATGACCAATTTCTATTTCATAAATGGATATATTATGTAATCATTTGTGGAAAATTGAAGCTTTTGTAAGAATTTTGAGTTCTTTTTTCAACAGTTGACATTAACAATGACTGCAATTGTGTGATATAAGCACTGGGAAAACTGTGAGCACCTGCAATGATTGTTGAGTTTCATTTTACAATGTTTTCTCTGTCATTTTTACTTCCTCCTGCGGTCTGAATTGGATGCTGCAAAGGGCCGAATTTGGCCCCCAGGTCACGAGTTTGACACATGTGAGTTATGGTTAATCTTCAAGTTTTGCTTGGAAATGTCACCCCAAATACTTATGAGTTCCAAGACCTCACTGTCCCTCCATTGACTCGCTCCATCATTGCTATCATCCATTTTTGAAAGGTTCCGGCTAGGCAGAATGATGACGTAATGACAACATATCAAACGCGTATCAAATCCACTTTGACCGTTCAAATTGAGGTCGGATTAAAAAAATCAGATCTGTATCTGATTCAGGACCACATATGAATGGTGTAAATCTGATTTGAAAAAAAGATTTGAGTGTTCACACTGCGTCTAAAAAAATCTGACCTGGTCACTGATCTGGAACACTTTTGCCTGCAGTGTGAACGCAGCCTATGTCTCTATTCTTGGGCAACATCAGTACATGAATCTCTCTCATATTGCCATGTCTGAGAAGATTACAAAGACTTTTTTCTCTCTTGATGGCAGCAAAATATTTCCCTAGTGCTTGTGTTCTATTTCTGTACGCTCCTTCAGCGTGTATGTACCCAGGATAGAACTGACCTGGTTCGTCACTGTCAAAGCAGATCGAGGTGATTGAACGTTTGATGACTGCTATCAAGTTTCCACTGCACTCAGTGTCCCATTGATCAACAGTGACAACAAAGCCAGTGGTGGTTGATTGTAAGGCAGACGCTGCCGCAGCAGAATCCACAGACCTGAGCATGCAAAAGCTCCCTGTAGGTCCACTGCTATCTGGATCAGTGGGTGAATACAGCCCATGCATGAGTGTGATATATTATGATTAAAGAACATGTTAAAGTCTGTAAATATGTGTCTTTTTTCAAAATCACCCATGGTCTGTCCTCGAATCCACTTATTCAATTTGTAAATATTATAAATGCCACTCAGCATAACACAAGATGTCCCGTTAGTGGAGACTGCACAATCCCAAAGAGAAAGAGTGCAATTTGCATTTCAAGCTGTCCATTACTGTAATGTATTATCAATAAATATTAGGGACACTCCCACATATAATTCAGTTAAAACCCAGCCAAGAAAATTACTTTTGAGTAATCAGATGTGCAATCCTTAGCCCTGATAGTAAGAAGTTCCCTTGCATTTTATTTTCTATTCATATTTAAAATATGTAGTGAAGAATTTAATGAAACAGATTCACACGTTTAAGAAAGTGAATGTAAAGTTTTATATGAATGTTCTCATGCTGTTTTAGAATGTGACATTGTGTATTGTACTAATGTTGATATATGTTGTTTTAAGAGAAAATTTTAACAGCTGTCCAAGGACAGCAGATGAAAAATAGCCATTAGGCCAGGGATATAGGTAACTGGTGGCCCGCGGACCACTTGCGACCCTTGGTCTAATTTTTGTGCGGCCCCATAAGTAAACGCACAAAATGATTTGAAAAATACACAAAATTTAAGCCAAACGCACAAAAGACGACTACAAAAGTAGAAGAAATAAAAAAGTATACAAAATGACATAAAAAATGACTCCTACAACACAAAATCATGCAAAAACACAAATTGACTCCAAATCCAGACACAATGAGAAAAAAACAAAGATACACAGGTTGACAAAAAATATACAAAAAAAAAAGATACACAAATTGACTCCCAATACACACAAAACAACAACAGAAAACAAACTAGAAGGCCCTACGCTACAAATCTAGATAAATATAACCTGGATTAATCCCTGTTAGCAGGATTCAACTAACCAAACATTCCCTGTCAGAGAGAAGCTGTCCAATGACAGTCGATCACAACACAGCCTCGGTACGTGCACGTTCACATAAGATTGCAGCATCTGACCAATCACTACAATGGAGAACCTGGCAGAGTGAGCGTCTTCACAGGAGGAACAGTTTATCATCTTAAATAAATTTCATGAATTTAGATTACACCGAAACGCAACAGTAGTGCTGCACACCAGGAGGCGGAGTTTTATACTCCCTCAGATCTAATCCACTTCATAACTTGGTCCCGACCGGTTAGGTGCTGCTTAAGTCTAAAATTATAAATAATTACATAATTCAGACCAAAAACAACACTGTTGCTATATTAAAGGCAGGAATGAAACAACACTTATAATTCAAAAGCGTGATATTAATCATCATATGAATCCATTGGGTGGGATATTTACAGTCAGCTGATGAAGCCTGTGTCTCGATCCTTATGTGTGGACAAGTGAAGTCATATATTCATTAATTCATTGAATTAATATATGACTTCACCCATCTGAGCATACGATCGAGACAAAGGTTTCATCAGCTGACTATATATATCAGTCCATCAGATATAAATCTATATCTTTCCTAAAGCATGTTATTGGTAAATGAAAGGATTGTGTCATCGATGCTGTGTGGATCTCATCTGTCAGCTGTCAGATCAGATCCACACAGTGACGTGTTCACACATCACCTTTTATTGGACAGCTCTCTTTCTAAGAGAACTGATTGGTCAGGAGACAGGACTTTATCACGCTAAAATCCTAGAGACAGCAAAACCTGCAGCTCCCGAGCAGGCTTGCCGTTCAGCATAAGTTTCCATGGTGATTTAGCTCCGTAAGATGTTAGCGAGCTTCATAGTCCAGCACACACAGATTAAATCTTGGAAGTTAGCGCGATAAGAGGTCATCTCGCTTCGTATAACTTACCCTCTTGGTTTTTCTTGTATTAATAATCAGATTGCTCATAATTCTAAATGATGACATGAATGTTGATAACGTGGCCCTGCTGCGATAAAACTTGCCCATATTTGTATTAGGCTAACTCTGGTACATTTACTGTAATATTGATGAATGTACATTGTCCCTGTCAAATAAACAAAGAAGAAGAAGAAAAAGAAGAAGAAGAAGAAGAAGAAGAAGAAGAATCAGCTATCTGCAAACCAAATACTGTCCAAATGAGTTTATGTCATCAAAGCCAACATGACATCTTGAGCTCTAGTCTCATCAATTATTGATCCATGATGTGGCAAATGACATAAGGTGTGTGAGAATGCGTCAATTTCCATTACATAAGCCCACAAATGATGAGGCAGAATCATGTCTGAACACGAGGGCCCATTATGGGACGTCCATCAGCCTGGATCCACATCTCTGCAGCCTCCTGAAAGCACTGCATTGCATGTACAGGCCCTCCAGTCCACACCTCATAACAAACAGCACTAAATGTGCGCCGCAGCCCCAAATCTGCGCTCCTCGTGCTCGCCCTCTGCGTGACACACACACACACACACACACACTGATATCGATCCTCACAGGAACCGATCATGAGGTACACATGTGGATGACCTTGAGGACAAACATTTTGCAGGAATAAGATCAAACTGTTTCACATGCGCGCCAAACGGCATCTGCCAACTGCGTCTTTTCCTCTCTTCTTCTTCTTCTTCTTCTTCTTCTTCTAGAAATATCGCACATGCAGGCCACGCGCGTGAACACCTCATTGTGCCCAAACAGAGGCCAACAGATGGTGTTTTATCTCACGCTTTGGGGCAACGACATCAGTTGATGATAATAAGAGAGGGAGACGCTCATGCTGCATTCCGATGGAAACGACGCAGTGACAGTGTTTTCACATTCTCTCCTCTCCATCCTGATCCTAACCACATCCCCCTGTGCGCAAACATGTCCAAATTGCACCGAGCACACAGATCTATTTTTAAAACCCAAACAAGCATACAGGGCGCCACACACAGCGCCTGGATGGATTGCGTAAATCTTGAATGACATTTGTCAAATGATCCCATCATTGCTTCATTCCCTTCTTCACCCCCTTCTGCGTGTATCCTATAGGGTATAGGCTTTATTATAAGGAATTTAAAGCTTCAAATGATTCCATAATGTTCATTTAGATGCGCATGAAACATGCGCAGCATATTCGCAGAAATCATGCCTGCTTTCAATCCTTCCAATAAACATCTCACATATGACACATATGTGCAGGATATCCCTGCTATTCTTACCTGTTTTCAGTCTATATCTGGTGGTTCTCAGTCGGAAAAGATCAGCCCTGGATCCTATAGAAACACCCTCTTCCAGCGGAAAAGGGATTAATCTCAACACTGCTGTGACCTCTTTAGAAATTAAAAAGAAAAACCCGATAATGAATATTCTGGGTTTTTCCCCCCGACGTTATTCCAGCTGAGGAGCAGCAGGGAACGATCCCACGCCAGTCTGTGGATGTGCGTCTCTACAGAAGCGCGGCGTCACCCGTGCGCATCACAGCCCCGACCATTATAAGTTCACTGATGGCTCTGTCTCTGCTGCTGCTGCTGCTGCTGCTGCTTTGGGTTCCGTTAGAACCGGATCCTTCATGGTGTGCATGGATGGGTGATGGTGCGTCTGAGATTCCGTAACCACAAAATAATCTCAGTGTTCATAAAAGCAGACACGTCAAACAAGTCACATGTAATCAATAAAAAAACAATCAACACAGATCATTGATCATAACACGTCAGATCCATATCACATCCTTTAAAATCCTGAGTGGACCACACACTATCTGTCTCCATGGCTCCAAACACTCTCCTGTTACTCCCAGAGTTTCCACATCACATCCCATCTCCTGCCTGGGTGCAGATGTATCCCTTTAGGTCATGAGGTCCCTCACATTATAGAATCCTATGATAACATGCTGAATTCTCAGAGACATGCCGTATGTGTATGAAAGAATATATCGTCCCTAAATAGTGTTTCCATCTAATTATGTGAATAAATTCCATACCTGAGCTGTTACACTGAGGGAAATAATATTTACACTGCCAATTTAGCAAGCTTTCCCACTTCCACAGACTGGAGAGGTCTGTAATTTACATTACGAGTTCACTTCAGCTGTGAGAGATAGAATAAAGGGGAAAAAAATCACAGAAACACATTGTGTATTTTTTTTTAAATAATTAATTTGCATTTTATTGCATATAATAAGTATTTAATAACCTGCCAACCAGAAAAAAATCAGACTCCAACATCTCTAACAGACCTGCCAGTTTGTCTAATTATAGCAGTCACTTTGTGGTAAACAATTAGAAATAATGATACTAGAATAATTACATTTAGTGTTGATTTGAAAAACAATCAAAACATCACAACAAACCTTCTGCCAAGGAGGTGATATATTTTCACCAGCGTTTGTTTATTTATTTGTTAGTCTGTTAGCAGGATTACGCCAAATTACTTGATGGATTTTGACAACATTTTAACCAAAGAAAATCCTTACACCATGGATAATTTTATTACATTTTGGAGGGGATCTGGATCAATATACTGATTCTGTATCAGTTCCATCATTGTCAAAATCTGAAAATATTAATAAATTGGCTTGTAATAAACTGATTTTTATGAAATTTGACTCAGTTATGCCAGGTTTGTTCCTCAATTAGCCCAACAAATTTCATCTGGATCAGATTGAAATTGCTCATTTCATCACAATCTTTCAAAAATAAAATGGGGGTGCCCATACATTTGAACCTATACTGTATGGTTGTTAATGGGGGTAGATGTTTT
This sequence comes from Gouania willdenowi, assembly GCF_900634775.1. NCBI lineage: Eukaryota > Metazoa > Chordata > Actinopteri > Blenniiformes > Gobiesocidae > Gouania > Gouania willdenowi. The sequence continues at coordinate 11,606,414 of NC_041065.1, forward strand.
TTTAAAGCCTTTAAAGTGTGAATAATCATGGTACTATGATCAGGATCATTGATCAAGATAACTGCCAAATCTGACAAAGAGGATATTTGGTTTTTGTGGAGGTTTACTCTTGTTAAAGTTATTTTTGTCAAGAGAAAGGGTTAACTTTTGGTGGAATTATTAAAAATTGTGTTTTTGTGCAATTCTTCAGATTGTTGCCTGTACATAAAAAGTGAAATAAATTTGAAAAGTAGTCTGTAAGGTATTAAAAAGTGCTTGGTTGTCTGAGCCTGGGAAGTCCGCTTTGCTCCAAACATTTTTAAATTCATTGACTTGCGTTTTGTTAAAAAGGTTATTTCCTTTAAATGTTTTTCTCTTGGTTGCACAACACTGGCATTAGGGAGTATTTACATTAGACTTTATATTGGATCAGTATTAGAAGTGGTTAATCAGCCACATTTCCTAATTTGATTTGATTCCGATTATTGAAGTCTCGAATCGATTCCAAACCATATTTCGATTATTAACAATTATGAATTTGATTTTCAAATTTTGCTGGTTATTCATCTTCCATGTAACATCTGTCAGCTTCTGAATTATTTGACTTCTCGTTTGAGGAACATCTCACAAAATCTTTAATGCTATATAATGTAAATGAAATATCCATATAAAGAGGACTTTGTGTTACAGTTGGAATTTAAGAATCAATTCCTAATCATCAATAATAATCACAAATGATCAATTATATTACTTACGACCATAACAAATCTTCTCGGAGTTGTTCAGAATCAGTAAACTGCAGTGAACGAGAGGTTTTTAACCATGATATGCAATAAACTCCATTAAAGACGTATGTCCCAGCCACCCACCGCCGCCCTCCTCTTTCCGCCGGCGGAGGCTCGGTGCTCAACCCGCCTCGCCGCATCGGTGGCGTTCCCCCCCTACTCCCTGGCCTCGCCGCTGTCGTCGGCCCCCTTCACCGGGGGTCGACGCAGTGGTCGTGATTGGGGCGTACGTGGGACGGTATCTTGCACCGGGCGGAAGCGGGTATGCGTAGGGAGCCGGGTCTCGGCATCATCTTTTTAGCCTCCTCAGAAGCAGTTTTTGCTTGCCTCGGCCATGACCAGAAGATGGAAAGGCTGCAAAATACTAGCAAAAGCCTTAGCCCAATGATTATATCTGAGCCTGTGGTCATGTTACTGTCGTAAACTGATACGATCCCCAGGCATTCTCCAGGTCACATGACCTGGCCAAAGACGGTCCGTCTCTCCAAACTTACATGGGCGGTATTTCAAGAGGAAAGCCTTGTTAAGCCCTGTCAAGTGCTGTATATTGGCCTGAGGAATATTTTAAAATAAGTAATATGGGTCAACTTTTTAGGTCAAAAAGTCTGCGGTGTGCCTTTAATGATATTTATCAGAAAATAGGCGCAATTCCAGTAGTTGAATACTGAGCTTTTCTTTTGCTATTGACTTGCACACAGTCCCAGATCTTTGGAAACCAGCAGCTGAGTGGAACTCATCTGTTAATCCTATTATAGTCAAATAGTTCCTCTGGGAATTGGTAATGCGGTTGACCCTATTGTCCCCTAAAAAGCAACAATTCAGGAGCTTTTCATTTGCACTGCTGTGGCTAAGTCGTTTTTCTATTGAACATTAGAAAAGTCAGTGCTATAAGGTGCACATTTCTTCTGAGTTATCATGAAAAGCACAGTACACGTCATATAGTGAGATCTAACGAAGTCCAAATCCTTTCACTGTGGATCAAAATCCTCAGTCATGAAATCAAGAAACTGACTCCAATGAGATTACATTGTGAAAGTAAAAGTCCAAGGCACGTCTCAGATTACTCAATTTCTTCCTTTATTACTCAGATACATTACAGCATACACATAATGAGTTTTCTTTATATCTCACAAACACAAAAGCCAACATATACATTGTTAATAACTTACTGTATAGCACCTACAGCAGAGCTTTTGCTCGACTCTTGTTCCCAGTGTTTTTCAAAATAAAGCCCCTCAGTTTGTTCTCACTTGGCATGGCTTACATGAGAAAACTTTACAGCAGCATTCACTTACAAAGATCAGTTGATTACAAAAAACAAAAGAAAAAAAAAAAAGATGCATAGTGTACACGCAGTGGTACACAAAAGCAATACTATGTTATTGATTGGTTTATGTTTCGGATTAGAAGATTCTCACAACATCTTGCTATAAAAAAAGACCAGTTTGTAAGGATGTACATTAAGAGGCTACATAGATAGTGGTCTCATGATAGGTTTGCATACTAAAATGTAAAAACAGCTCTCAACTTTCTCTAAACTATAAAGAAAGTGTCTATTTGTACGGTTGCCGTACGGACAACCCCCGGTGCTATTGGTACGATTACCGAAGTACACGTACGTAGCGTCTTAGGGTTGGGGTTAGGTTATAACCCAATATCGTAACAATTTTTAGGTTTAGGGTAAGGTTTAGTCTTAGCCACGCGACTAAAATTGGCCAATGACTGACCTATCACGTGACCTAAACTGGCCAAATAGGGGCGCGCATACGGATAGCATGTCGGTATATTGAAACGGCAACTGTACGGATAGCCAAAAGAGAACAACTTCTTGTCATGGGTTTGATATGTGTTATGAAAAAGAATTTAAGTTAAGACCCGAGGAGAGCTTACATTTTTATAATGCACAAATGTAGAAAAAAAGAAACGCATCAAAATGACTTTCTAAAACATTCAGTCATAAAGGATTTAATGCACCGAATTTAGAGTAAAGATTTAGATTTAGACATTTTTCCGACACACAAGATTACACAGTCACACTATACCAGTCAGTGTGTTTCTCTTAGACATTACGAACCTTTCTTTAAGCTGCTTGGGATGGTAACTAATATTTTTGATCAAAATAAGGGGCTGACAACAGACTTAGTGGAGATCAATAAAATTAAAGGTATTTCTTCCACAAAACAGGATGATTTACTCATGAAGAAATGTCAATGTTTACCCTTTAACTTCGGAAAAGTTTTGCAAAGTGCATTGTGGGATTAGAAATCAAAGAAGAATGCAATGAACATGTGCTCTATGAAGAGTTTTCATTTCATTCTTACCAGGTTTTTCACCAGATGGAGAAGACAGTAATTCATTTGATGTTTTTTTCTTTTTGTTCTGGTTGGTTCATGGTGTTTCTGTAATATGACGTCACCCTACGGAAATTGAAATTTTGACCGTATTGTTTCTGTGAAAAGTCACAATATCATCATCTGTCATTGTTTCAGCACAACTTTCAGTCCATAGAGTATAAAAACTGTTAGGTATCGTCCCCAGCAGCTAAAAGACATGCAGGGAATTCTGTTATATGTCTTCTGTCCAGATAATGTGGAGCTATAATATGATCTGCAGCCTCAATGTGCTGCTAGTCAAACATTTGTGCCAAATATAAAGTAATAGTCGTTGCAGTGCTAACAAAACTCTGGTTTCAGACCTGAGAGCCAATAGGAGAAGTGTCGGTACAAGTTTCTAATATTCAACAAGTAGCCCATTGGGAGGGTTTTTATTTTTATTTTTTAAATTGAGGATTATTCTTTGTTTTGTAAAATGCTGAACTTGTAGCCTTTGATCTGAAGAGGGATTTTAATTTTCAGAATTAAGCCTAAACAAGCAATTTTATTTTTCATTTTCTCCTCATTTATTTTTTTTAAAAGGCTTTATTACTTTAAATCTATGTATTTTCTTCTCCATCAAAAATGTAAAAACATGCCATAATTTACCTTATTTATTATTCTAAGAATTTTTTTTTTTTAACATAAATAATCTGTGTTCATTTAGATTTTTAAGGTTTGATTGGTCTTTTTTTTTTTTTGGCTGCTTCACAAGCTCTTGTGACCTAAGGTTTGATTAATCATTTTATCGACTATAGGAATAAAATAAATATGTTAATGGAACACTAAATTGGACTTCAACTCATATATTGCTGTTTAAAAACAGCCCAGATGTGTTTATGCTACATGTGATGCTAAACAGAAGCTACCTGGCAGTAAAGGGAATAAGCTGCAGATAAACTTTTATTGTCAAATGTTTGAAGTTTAATATACACTACATGGCCAAAAGTATTGAGACACCCTTTAAAACATGATAAGTGACTGTGGTTGGCTGTGGTTGAACCTGACCTGTGACACCGTGAGCCTGGACTTTTCATCCAACATCAGTGCCTGAACAGACAAATGTTCCTCCAAGCTAGTGGTCATAAAGATTCCCATAGAGGCTCCGAAAGCTTGTGGAAAGTCTTTCCAGTACAACTGAACTTGTTTAACTCCATAATAACAGCTACTGATTGAGAATAAGGTGTCATTAAATTTTCTGTGCATTTTATTTTGAAGGGAACATGCTTTTGACCATATTGTGTATAGTATAACGCTGGGCTGTTTGTTCCACTTATTGCATTGTACTTTACGCTGATCCCTTCACACTGAAAATTAGGCTAGATTTGCTGTGTCTAAATTAATGGCCAACTGCCACCCAAACTGAACTGATATATTATATAAACCTCTTCAAGAGAAACATACGGAAGCGTATTGCATTCACTTGAAAAAATCAAAATAAAATCAGTTTTTTCAGAATAATTTCTCCTTTTTTTTGGTTTGTCTTTTGAACAATTTTTTTTCTTTTGTTTTTCAGAGTGATTTTTTTTGTCTATCGTGCTAAAACAGGAAAAAAAATTAGTCCAAAAAACAAAACAAAAAATTTGCGTGAAAAACAGAAGGAAAAAAAAAAAAATTGTCAAAAAGACATTTAAAAAAAATTGCCCGAAAAACAAAAAAAAGAAATTATTCAGAAAAAAAAGATTTTTTTTTACCCCAAGTGAAAACAATACGCTTCCATAGAAACGTATCCTCCTATTGGTTAACAGTTCAAGATCCACAGCCTACATGGCTTTCATACACTCTGCTGATATGAAGAGGAGACACTTTCCCCGTTGAACAGCTTCAGAACTTTGTCTGCTTTAGCTTGTCGATGTGGAAGCAAAGCTTTAAGGCTGGTCCGAGCTTCAGTCCGAGGTATTTCATGATCATGTCGCTCTTCAGGAGCAGCAAGGCATTGCCGTCTATCTCCTAGGAAAGCATCACAGCTCAGTAAATGAGTAGCTTTACATTGATTAAAAAAGGAAGGAGAACTGTATGCTTACATGTTTTCTGAAGATATCTGCGTGAGGGCCAAGAGCGTGTGGATCTGCATCCCAGATGAACCAAACGACATCTTCTACAGACCAGGTGGATGGGTCCTTATTAGGTGGAGACTTGGACTCCTGGGACTCTGGAGATGTAATGCAGCCACCAGGGAAAAGGAAACAAATGAAATGGATTTAGATTAGTATCTTAAATCCCAATCAGAGAAGAGCCAGTGTCGACCTCTCACCTGTCCTGTTGTTCTCTGGGAACGTGTTGGGGCTGCTGGACGGCTGCCGGCACGCCGTGCCGTTGGAGAACTGCTGTGAGGAGCGGAAACCGTAGGAGGACTTTGGGGTGTAGGATGAACTCACTGAGCTGAACGCAGAATCACTGGGATCCACTGAGTAACGTTTGCCGTCTGTCTGGTCTGAATGGTAATCCTCAGTCAGGGACGCTTCAGCTAAACACAGTGAGTCCATTAAAACCCTTTGTGGACTCGATGGCTGCGTCCAAATAGTCCCCCCTATCTCTTTTCCTTAACCCCCGGAAGTGTTTAAGTGTCAGCCATGATAAAGAGCGTTCCAATTCTCTAAAAGCTAAGGAAAGGAGGCTCAATGCTTCCTTTATAACCTCCTTTAGCCTAGGAAACACTGATGCAACCAGTGACGTGCAGTCAGGGTAGGCAAGGTAGGCAGTGCCTACCAAAACGTGAATTGATACTTTGATTATTGGTTTTAATTATAATATAATTATAAATAATTTATTTTTTTATTGCCTACAGTATCTATAAGTTTGAAAGTGTCAGCATTTTGTGCTTTTCACAGCCCAAATGACTAAACATCGCTATTTCCTGGTACGGCACAGACGCTGCACAGTCTCACTCCGCTGTAAGGCAGGAGGAGGCCACACCCCCTTGCAAAAGCAAATTGCTGCTCTGCCTCTGTTTCCATAGCATGTTTTTATGTGTTTTGCACATGTACAGTCAGTTCCCCAATATGAAAACCATTTATGTAAAAAGGCAGCTCTCTACGCTGCCTTTGGACGTAACCGTGCTATGCTAAATGCTAAGCGTAAGTTCACAGTGCATTAGTGAATTGATACAGCGTGGCCGCTGCTACGTTCTCTAGCTAGTGGGCGAGATAACACTACAGGCAGGATGACAGCGCTAGAGACAATAAAGAAACTTTATTTTGAGGAAAAACAACAGCTTTTAAAAGATGGGAGACCAACACCTGAGCTACCAGACCTTCAGCAAAGGAAAGGTCAGAACATTGTTGGTACTTTCTACAGTGAACGATACAAAAGGCTTGGCTTTGTGGATGCACCTCACTGAGGCTGTTCCGAGTTGTTATTCATGTTGTTGTTGTCATTTTCTCCGTGTTTCTGTGTTTCCAACACAAACAACGAATGCGCTGCCGTGTCATGAGATATATCTTGTTGGGATAGTATCGAGGCTGCAATTCCTTGTGATGACAAGGGACCCGCTAATCCGTGCGTTCATCAAAATTCATGATAACTGAAAACAGAGCACACTGTTGTTCAAGAAAAAGCTCCATCAAAAAAGCCACATTATGTTTTATTCAACATAATTCCTTCACCTATGGAATGCTTTGCTCAGTTGTACATTTGTATGCTTACAATGTTACGTAAGCCTATATCTTGTATTAATGTAACAATTTTATAAATTATACTTATTTTGGATTAATGTTGATCCACCATCAACACATAGTCCTCTAACGCAGTGGTTCCCAACCAGAGGTACCTTAGGGGTACTTCAACACACCTCATGGTGTACACAGAAACATTTGTCAATTTATTTTTCTAAAATTCTGAGACAAATTTCCGCTTGCTCACAAACATTTTCCTTATCCATACATTGTGGCACAACTCTTTAAAATACATAAAAAAGATGAAGATCAACACCTAAAATCAGAAAATATAACATCAGAAAAATATGAGTGAAGCTTTCAGACGAGCCTTCTCACGCAAAATAACAAAATAAAGGGGTAATTGACTTAAGACAAAAGAAAAGGGGCACATTGGACAAAATTGCTCTAAAAGTTGCAATGGGTGCTGTCCAGGCAGACACAGTCGTGTCGGGTTGTAGCTAACCCCCCACTTCTTATCCTCGTTGTATACCTATCGCACTGCTTACACACCATCTACACTGATGTCCACCCCATACTCATTCATATTCCACTCACACATACTCTAGCACCAGGTATTTCCATGCAGGCAGACCTGCTAATATTGTATCATGTTTTTCTGCAATCAGTGCCTTCTCCTCGTCTTGAAGCTGGAGCTGGTAGTTCCTGATCTGTGGTTCACGGCTCAACTAGTCTGAGACACTCTGATGTTCTAGCTCTCCATCCTGCTCTGTTCTCCTCCTTCTGTCCACTAACCCCAACCAGTCGCAGCAGATGGCTGCCACCTCTGAACCTGGTTCTGCCTGAGATTTCTTCCTGTTAAAAGGGAGTTGTTTCTTCCCACTGTCGCTAATGCTTGTTCATGTGGATCTTGTTGGGTTTTTTCATTTTTATAAAGAATTTTTGATAGCGCTTCGAGATGACTTTTGTTGTAATTTGTTTCTCCCCACTGTAGCTGATGCTTGTTCATAGTGCTGGGCGGTACACTGGTTCATACCAAATACCGGTATATATTTTCGTTATGATATAAATTTTTAATATACCGCCGTACCGGTGTATTTGATTACACAACTTTTGGAACGCTACACTGCACCGCGTTTCAGACCAGACAGTTTTAAACGTAGCACTTCTAAATAGGAAGGTAAACAGTAGTGCTCTGGTGTTAGTTACGTTGTAAATCATATGTGTAAATGGATAAGAAAGACACAATTAAAATCTCTGAAGCTGCATGTGAGCATGTGCCTGCGTGCGCATGCCTCTGCTACAGGAGAACAACACTCAAGGACGCTGAGACACGGTTAGCTTAGCATGTCAACAGTAATACACTAAAAAAGAGAGAAAAGGATCACAAATTCCTATCCCTTTGTGCACACCGCCCGTCGCTACTACCGATTGGATGGTTTAGTGAGGTCCTCGGATCGGCCCCGCCGGGGTCGGTCACGGCCCTGGCGGAGCGCCGAGAAGACGATCAAACTTGATTATCTAGAGGAAGTAAAAGTCGTAACAAGGTTTCCGTAGGTGAACCTGCGGAAGGGTCATAACCGTTTTGCGCAGGGCCGCGTGACCCACGCTGCCGCTGTGCAAGAACAACCCCCGGTGGCTCGGGCAGTTTCCCCCTTCACAGAGGGGGGGCCGCCCTGCTCCTTCCAGGGGGGATCTGGGGGAGGGGGGTCTCAACGCCCCCCACCCCCCCTTTCCCCCTCGCAGACGGCTTCGGCCCCCGCCGCAGCCAGGCCGCGGGGCCGCTCCGCATCCTCCCGGAGCGCTTAGCCTCCCCCGCCAAAGCGACGCGTCTCGCGGCCCGCTCCGAGGGCCAGGACGGACTCGCCGTGGGCGCGCTCGTGGGGGATGTGCCGGCGATCCGTGGGGTGTGCGCGAAGCACCTGCCCCCGGTCAGGCTGCGCGGTTTGCCGTCCGTCACTCGGAACCTAAACCCCCCTCTGCACCGGTGGTCGCGGCGGTCTCGCCCTGGCCGTTGCCCCGTCTGGCGCGCGCCCCGGGTACCCAGTGTGCCTCCCTTCCTCCTCCGGGGAGTGGTGGCCTAGTGGTTAAGGACGCTGGGCTTGTAATCGGAGGGTTGCCGGTTCAAGCCTCACCTGGGCCATCACTGAACTGCTCCCCAGGCGCCGCAAAATGGCTGCCCACTGCTCCTCAGGGATGGGTTAAATGCAGAGGACAAATTCCATTACATGGCCAATTAAAGGCGAAAGCCCTGATTTAATCTTTTAATCTTAATCTTAATGTGGAAATAAGTCCTGGTGGAGCTGCAAACAAAACACTACCTTATTCACCATGAAAAACCACCACACCACTGAGTATGCAGCATTTAAAGCTAGAAATCAAGCTAATGCTAAAGCTAAGCTAGTGTGGCAAAAAGGCTTTGGGCTGCTGTTGCAAACTTGTATTACTACTAGTGTGGAATTATTCTACAATATTCACTCATCATGACAGTAAAATAGACCATCCTAAGTCAATCTACTGCTGTAATTCCTCTATCAACCAGTAGAAAATGCTGTGAACACCTGATTATGCATGAAAAAAAAATACAGTCATATACCATGAAACCGTTAAAATTTAGAAAAATACTGTGAGATACATTTTTGGTCTTACCGCCCAGCCTTACTTGTTTATGTGGATTTGTTGGGTTTTTTCTCTTTTCTTAAGAATTTTATATTTTGATCGCGCTTCGAGATGAATATTGTTGTATTTTGCGCTATATAGATAAAGTTGAACTGAAGTGAATTGAATTGGCTAAAAGATATAAGGTTATAAAGGAAGCAATTAACCTCCTTTCCTTAGATTTTATAGACTTTGAACATTTCTTATTATGACCGCCACTTAAACACTTCTGGGGTTTAAAGAAAAGTAGGTAGGAAAGGAGATAGGAGGGACTATTCGGACGCAGCCAAAGCCCATGTTTACATCAGTGCCATTTACCATCGGACTGGTAGGAACCACCACTGTGCTGGCTAATGGGCTGATCACTGAAGAGGTTTTCACAGTGCAAGCTGCGACAGAGCTTCTTCAAAAAACGAAGCACATAGTCGATGCTGTTCACCACAGGGAGGCTCAGAAGATGTTGTTTCCCATCAAACGTGGCTGGAGGAGCAAAACAGGGAGCCACTTGAAACACAGTTTAGACCCTACCTCCTGCCAACAAGGACAGTCAACTCTCTTTACGAATGAAAATGCATTTCCTCTGCACCCATTAAACAATTAAGCAAAAGAGAGAACAACACCTGAGCGAGGTCTTTGTACAACACCTGAAATCTTTTCTCCACCGTAGCCTTGTGTGAGGAGAGTGAACACTGTTTTCTGCTGGAAGGCGCTGTCGATGCAGCCTTGGACGGCCTGCTGAAGGACCACAGACGGTCTGTCTGGTCCAAAGTGATCTGGGAGCTGCTGGATCTTCTTACGGTCCAGATTAGGGCCAGCGTTAGCCTGCTTGTTGATGTATATACAGACTGATGCAGGAGAAAAAGATCAAACCAATGCAGCATTATTCTATTTCTGCATTTGTTGCTGAATTGTGACTGAAAAGCAGGGTTGGTGTCAAATATATTTGTAATCGAGTAATTGATAATTAATTATGTATATACTTCTGTATGTGTGGACAAATTAATGTATAATGGATCACATGAATTGTATATTTATATAGATATATATCAATGAATTATGTGTATATATATATATAGGTGTATATTATAAGAAGATTATATGTATAGCACTAGATATCATATACTTCCTGTATAGGCTTCATGAGCAGGATGTTTGTACCATTTGTTCTCTCTTTGCCTTGTTTGATTTATTTCCAATTCTTTTTCATTTTTTTTATAACTATTATTATTGTCATTATTATTTTTTCCTCATTGTGAGATACACTGCTGTTGTGCTCATGTTCGAAATCAAATCAAATCAAAGCAAATCAAAATGATAATTATAGCACAATTATAACTGTAATTGTAATTTAAAAAAACAGTTTCTGTCGTAATTGGAATTAAATTGCAGTTGAGTTGAGATAATTGTAATTGCCATGAAAATTCGATAAAATTTGTAAATTATTATTTAACGCTAAATTGGGGAACCATATTACAGTTCTATGTACAGTTCTACACATATAGAGTTAACAATTATTAAAATATGTTTCATATCAAGCTTTCCCGCATTTTATCATTTAAAAAAATACATAAATCGAGTAAACTGACACAAAAAAGGCTCAGACGCCCACACCAAAATTATTAAAACCTCTATTTTCATTGATTAGGAAGCCTAACAAAGTAACCAAAATATATTTGTTTTGATTTAGGACCTGTTATCATAAGAGATGCTAACAGAAAGCTACCACAAGAGGAAGGTTAACTTTTATTGGATTATTTATTTCAGGCTCAGTAATTGTGATTAATTGTAATTTAACTTTAGTAATTGAGAATGTAATCATAATTTACATTCTGAGGATAAATTAATAATTGTACTAACCCTGTAATGGGGAAAAAAAATGCTGGTCGCTGTAATCATAATTGAATTGTAATTGAACATGGATAATTGAAAACGTAATTGTAACTGAAAACTGTAATTGACCCCATCCCTGCTGAAAAGTGTTTTTAAGACAAAGAAAGTTAGGATCCCGTGGCGTACCTGTGAGCACCTGGGGTGTGGCAGAGTGGGGGATGGTGGCAGCATCCTGTGGAATGGAGCTCATGTCGGGTTCAGGGGTGCTGCTGGGAGGAGAGATGGCCAATGGTGTCATCATCATCCTGGGTTTGAGCTGCAGACAGAGACGTTTGGAGGATCATTGTGCAGAGGTTTGGTAAACATACAGTGAATACATCGCTCTAATACAGCCATTCTCAACTGGTGGGTCGGGACTCAAAAGTGGGTCGCGGACCTGTACTGGGTGGGTCGCAAATAGCTGGCCAAAAAAACAAAACAAAAAAAAAACTTAATGTCTGTCATGTTGGACTTGTCTTTTACTTTGAATGAAACATTTATTTTGACATGCATGCTGTGAAATGCATGTTGCACAGCAAAATATATTTATTTATGTTTTTAAAAAGATTATATATGCGTGATTTCAGCAACTATCTTTGAAAAAAATGAAATTTGGTTGGTTGAATTCTAAAAAAAATTGGGTCGCGATTTGATGACCGTGGCAAAATGTGGGTCCCAGGGTGAGACGGGTTGAGAATCCCTGCTCTAATAAATCAAGGAAGTTATGCGCGTGCATGTGTGTGTGTGTGTGTGTGTGTTTGTGGAGCAAATTTCTCCCCGACACGGTGTCTGTTCGACCTGAAACTTTTTTGACTGCTTGCACATAGGTTGGGTGTGTGCATGCATTATTTTGGACTTAATTGGTGTTGCAAAATGTTTATTTTTATTTTATTTTGAAGTCACCGCGGTGGGAGAGGGGAGAGAGAGAGAGAGCGGTGAGCAGCAGCAGTGTAGTGGTACCACAACCACAAAGTGGAAAGGTTTTAACAGCACCTTAACACCTACAATAAACAGCACTAACCATGATATCACACACACACACACACACACACACACAAATGTTAAATAAATTGTTTTATTTGTACAAATGTATGTGTCTTTTATTAGATTCTACCTAAACTGCCACATTGGTGCAAACTTTATTAATCAATTTATCATGTGTATGTCCCATAAAATTAAACCAGGGAAATCACACACGCTATTTCACTTTGCACCCGCAAATATATCCCTTTATAACACTACAGAGTTTGTACATCCAACCTGTAAACACATACTCATTTGGCCATAATTGACAACTCTACTTAAGCTGTGTGTGTGTGTGTGTGTGTGTCAGCTTTGTGTACACATGCATTTTTAAAGCTACAGCACCAACACATGATCACGTCCTTTCTCTAACCAGCTGACCTTGAATCCTGGTTTTCTTCCTCTCTTTTTGGGGACTTTCAGCGGAGGAAGCAGTTCGGGGTAACGGCTAGGGAAATCCATCTTAGCAACATTGCGAAGTGGGGGTCTCCCCCTCTTTCTTCCTGGCGTCTTCCCTGACTGACTGGTAATGAAGGAGGGAGCCACTGCAGCTGATTGCATCTCACTGTCTGACTTCTGTGCCGATGTGGCAGGCACACTCATTTGGAGCTGGAAAACCAAGAAACAAACAAAATAAAAGGAATCACTGATTTACAGAAAGATAACTATAGTGAACAAACATGACCTTGACTCAGACATGGGCAACTGGTGGCCCCAAAAATTGTAATTCAATAAGTTGGAAGGAATATGAAGCCCAACATAATACACAAAAACACAACAAATAAAAAAAATACACAAAATGATGACAAAGACAGACACAACAACCACGTCAACAAAGAAAATGACTACAAAAACACACAAAGCAACAACACATTACAGAACAGCTCCAAAGACACGCAAACTATTAAGAAAACTACACAAAATGACAGGAAATTACAGAAGACTACAACAAAAAACACGCCAATCAACAACAAAAAGGCAGAAAATGACAGAAAAATACACAAAATTACACCAAGAACACAAAACATAACAAAAACACACATAATGACTCCAAAGAATACACAAAATGACTTATAAAAGATAAAATTGTGACAAAGACAGACACAACAACCACTAAAACAAACAAAATGACTACAAAACACACAAAGCAACAATACATTACAGAATAGCTCCAAAAACACATAAATGATTTTGAAAATTACACAAAATGACAGGAAATTACAGAAAACAACAACAAAAATGCAGAAAGTGACAGAAAAATATGCAAAATTACATCAAGAACACACACACACACACACACACACACACACACACACACACACACACACACACACACACACACACACACACACACACACACACACACACACTCAAACAATGATTTCAAAAAAACATAATAAGACCAAAAACTGATAAAACATCAAAACCACAGACAAAACCCCATTAAAGCTCTGATTGGTAATTATTCTAAATGCTCACATGAATATTGATCATGTGGCCCTTGGATCAGATACAATAACACTTGCCCATCCCTGCCTTAACTCATGCACTGATCTTCATTATACATTTATTATAATAGTGGAAAGCAGCATATCGCTTCCATTGAAAGGAAAAGGTGGGTCTCATTTAAACACTAAGAGAAAGCTGCAGAATACACGACTGAGCAGCACTGTGGTGGAAAGAGCAGAGAAGAAGTGGAACACAAAAGGCAGCCATGCATGAAGTGTGGAGGAAACAGCTCCTCCATCCTGCACCCAGCACACACCATAAACCTGACAGGGAGGGAAAGGAGGGGGGTGGGGTGGGGGGGGATCCTTACCTGCTATAGTTCTTTTGTGAAAGCCTCCCAGCCAAGCCCTTCGGTCCTCAATCTGCAGCTGAGAAATGACCATAAACCCAAATCCCTCACAAGGGTGAACAATCTACACACTACTCATGCTTTGTCTGGTTCCCTCCTCTCTGTTCCACTTCCACACACTGCTATACTGCTATACTGCTACTGCTCGCCACACAGGCTGCAGACATCTCATTAAACTAATGCATTCAGTAGTGGCAGAGGGAGGGGGAAATTGACTTCACCATGGCTACCCAGCTATGAATTACCATTATGATGACAGCTTCCACCCAAATCTAAAATAGAAAGAAAGGCAAAGGAAGAAGACGCCGCTGCCAGAATGGATGCACATCCTCAATGCAGCACCAGTGGAAACTGTTATTGATCTGTTCAAAATGTGATCCAGGATGTAAACAAGCAATGGCTGAACTCACCATCCAAAGCAGATGTGGAGTATCCTGATGTTTCCGTCCAATAGCACGGCGAGAAATGTCAGAGCCAGGAAGATTCTACTGTAATGTGCTGTGTGTGTGTGTGTGTGTGTGTGCATCACACAGAGCGAAGGGGGGAGACACAGGCTCCTCTGTTGTCATGGCAACAAGCCTGTAAGCCCTGTGACACCCTGACAGTTTTCTGCAGTGTTGTGTCTGCGGCTGGAGGCTGAGCTCAGCTGTGAGGAGGAAGAGATAGACCGAGGACTGGGTTTCATTCATCATTGTTATAAATAGTAAAAAAAGAATATATTTTCCTGCAGTGATTTTGTTCGTTTTTTTTTTTTTTTTTTGTCTATTGTTTGGTGCAAACACCCACTGGTAATAAAAACTAACAAACAATAGCCATGATGAGTAAATTAATGATGCTGATCAAGGTGTGGCTTATTATTGTGACACATGAAAGGATGTCATTCTTCAACACGCATTAACCATCTATTAACCTTGGGGTCAATTTGACTCCATTCAATGTTTATCATTCAAAAAAATCATAGTTAAGCATAAAATTATCATGATGACGTTTTTAAGTTTGTACATGAGATGTTTACTGTATGTAAGGGAATCGTGGCAGGATTTATTACCAAAAAATAAATGTGAGGGGGTGAAAGTAAGGAAATTTTGTCTCCTGACATGTTTCGACTGTCAACTGCCAGTCTTCCTCAGAGGAGATTGCTACAAATGCTGGATCAATGAAGCCATCAAGATCAGGAAGCGAAGCTTAAACATCAACAGGGATGAGGGAACATTCCTTTGCCCAGAGAACATCGGGCGACAGGGGGCCGGGGGTGGACTAACCATCTGGCATACCGGGCCTCGACCCAAAGTGGGCCTTTTCCGATCTGCTGCGTGATGAGTGAGTGGAGGCAGACATGGTAACAGGTGGCCAAAAATGGTTAAAAAGTGGCAAAAAGAAAAGAGTGTAAAGTGACTAAAATGGGGAAAAAGTTGTCAAAAGTTGCAAAAAAATGGGCAAATAAAGAGGAACCAGGTGGTATGTAATAGCAAAGGGTAGCTTATATAAGCAAAATGTGGCAAAGAATAGTGAAAAAGGGCAAAAATGTGTAACAAAAAGAGGCAAAATGTAGGGGGAAAAGGAAACAATTGATATTTATTGAGAAAAAAATTGCTTATTTGGATGAAAAGTGGCCAAAACGAAAGGACAAAAACTGGATGAAAGTGTCAAAAAGAACTTGGATGGACAAAAAAAGAAAGTGTCAGAACTTTTTGAAAAGAGTCCAAAATGGGAGAAAAGAAGTTACAAAATGGCCAAAGTAAATAGGTAAAAATGAATTAAAAACTTTTAGAAGATGTGGTGACGCCTTCCTTATGAGAGAACTTGTAGGGATACATCAAAGCAATCACCTCTGAGGAAGACTGGCAGTTAAAATTTCCTGAATTTTTTGTCTTCTGAATCAACAAAACCTTTAAATATGTAATATATATATATATATATATATATATATATATATATATATATATATATATATATATATATTTTTTTTTTTTTTTTTTTTTTTTTTTTTTTAAAGACAAAATGAACTTTTTGGAATGATGTTTTCATCGTTGTCTTAATCCGCTGATTTGTCGCCATCTGCTGGCTAACATAGGGAAGTACTTCCGTTAGTTCTGTAGTTGTTAATAAAGCTACATTTGAATCAAAGATGGTGGTGTTCAGCCCTCTGTCGGTGCTGTCAGTGTCACCCTCAGCTTCTGTCAGCTTCAGGCTTGTGTTGTCACAGCGATGTTTCTCCTTTAAGATGCTCACATCTCTTTGTACACGAGGTTTGTCTCACACTTTGATCATAATCTCCATTTAAAATGACTCACGGTCCAACTTCACGTTGTTTACAGCTTGTGGTCAACATGTTGATGTGTCAGTGTTTGGTGTGTGATGTTATTGTCTTTAAAGGTTACTCAGTGACAGACCAGCATGTGGAGGAGGAGGGCGGGGGGAGCACCGTGGGCTATGCCGGTCCTCTGGATCACTACAGGGGGCTGATCAGAGAGGGGGTCCTGAGGGAGGATGAGCACCAGAGGATGGTGTTGCACAAATTGGACCAGCTGCACAAAACCCTCAGAGGATACAGCAACACACAGACCTCCATCTTCTCCAAGGTCCACCCCCAAAATTTACCTTCATTACAGACACATCCATGAACCTCATATTAATCCACGCGTCTGCATAATACATGTGTTGATGTTGGTCTGCCTCCATTTCAAACTTTTGTGCAAGAATTGTTGCATATCTATTAGGGGTGTATAGGGGTGGGCTATATGGGAAAAATATATCACGATTTTTTTTTTTTTTTTTTTGTGAAATCACAATCACGATTTTATCGCAATTTTTTTTTCTTCATTCAAATCATTTAGATTATTTTAAAGTTATTTACCAATAAAACAAACCAAATCACCTACTTAAAATCATCTCCCTAAATGGAAAAAAGGAATAAAAGATCATTTAGGACAAGGTAATTATCAATTAAAAAAAATAAAAATATGTAAGCAATTCATCAAACTGGTTCCTAGTACAATTAACATCAAACAAAAAAGCTGACAAGTTATTTTAGTCACACACAGTCGTTTTACTTTGTTTAACTAAAGTGGTGTAGCATTAGCATTAGCATTAGCAACACTTGCTACATAACAAGGCAGCATATCAGTCTAGTGATTTATATTTGTTATTGAGGTAACACACTCATTAATAAAATCCTACTTTAAGCAGTGTTTGAACGCCTCATTTCACACAGTTTAGACAATCATATCCTTTACAAGATAAAACATTACTGCTTTGGTTACATTAGGCCTGGGTAATAGGGACCAATATTCATATCTCTATAATTTTCCTCAAAATGGCAATAGGTGATATAAACCATTTATTTATTTTTTCAATAGTTTTACAAGAAAAACAATAATGGGTCAAAGTCAGTGGAGAATAATGCCGCAAAGACCCTTTTATTAATCACTAGCAGCGCAATATCAACATTTTGTATCACTTTTGACTTTTTCCTTCATTAAGGCTGAAATGTGATTAAATTATGTAGTGTTGCTTTTTTCAGGGCAGCTCTGAGTTGTTGAAAGTAGTTTTTAAAGTAAATCACATTCAGGACACTGTCTCTTTAAGAAAATGGAAACAGCCCCGTTAGCTACAGCAGCCGCAGATCTCTGCTACAGCGCAGCGACAGAGTTAGTTATAAAAGAGAAACACATGGAGTGTTTTCTCAAACATATTTCAGTGCTTCAACACTCAGAACTGATGGAGTTTAACAGACAGACAGACAGACAGACATCTGCACTGAACCTCTGACAGACAGTCGCTAACGCGGAGGAAGCAGCACAGCTAACTCTGTGTGTTCGTGCACTGGGGGGGAGGGGGAGTGTAGCGTACTTCTGCCCCGTTTAAGCGCTTAATTAATCTGTAATGTCTGTTATGCTGACATGCTGACTAGCAAGTGGTGTGATTTGGCAGAGAAAAAAAACCATTGGATGTTCTGTGTGTGGACCACAGACATATGACGCAAAATGTGAACTGCAGACGGTTCTACGATCTCCATGATTTGGGAGATTGTCGTCATATGTTGTAATCCTGAACGATCTAATATCGTCAGATCGCACACCCTTAGGGGTGTACGTTGCCATGAATCTGACGATACAATATGATTCATGATTTCAGTGTCATGATACAATATGGAGGGTTTTCATGGCGCGTCATCAACCGCGTCATCAACCCGGAAGTCGCGATTTTGGAGATAAGCAGCCGGTTTACAAACAGCACACAAACAAGAAAATCCCGAATTTTGAGAGGAAATGTGTTTTTGGATGTACTAATTGGTCAGACTGTGAAAAACATGGCGTTTTATAGACTGCCAAAAGTTATAACAGATCAGGGAAGAACAATGTCGGCATTTTATAGTCAGTAGTTCTACATCAGGAGAGCAGTGACACGAGTCTAGCTCACCATTGTTGCACCAGTTGTTATTGGCGTTTATGCAAACACCGCCGCCCTCATCTCCTGTGTTAAATTTAAATCCAGCTTCAGGTAGCCAGTTTGTTCTCCAGGGAACAGACATTAGAACACAGGATGGAAGGAAGCAGCGTTCTCTGAGGATTAGCTTTTAGCTTGGTTGCTAGCCCCGCTCCTGCTTCTGATCTCACCGCTTATGTTTCCTTTTATGACGCCTTTGGAGCTATGTTGGCATTTTTTGGGTTAGGTGAAAAGATTTAGTGGGGTTAGGTAAGGTTAAAGTTAGGGGTTAGGGTAACGAACGACACTTACGTAATTACAACCTTAATGACACCCTATTCATGCTAATGACAGTGTCATGTCATAATAATGACAGCGTAATGTCAGCCTTATCTATAAAAGTTCAAGTGAAGTGTTGGCCAATTTTTTTAAACTTGCGAGAACAAGTAAATGGTAACGAGCTGAAATTCAAGTACAAATGTCAAAAACAAGTGGTATGTTTATCAAACTGTCAAATTACATTTGTCAAAAAAGTTAAACTTTTGCTTCCACAACACATTTTGATTCTGTTAAGTTCTTAAATTCTGTAGAAAAAAAAGTAACCATATAGATCTATAAAAGTGTGTTTTATGAAAATAAAGTGCAATCAACTTCCAAGCTAAAATGCATTGAGTAGTGAAGTAGTTTAACAAGGTCTGCTGTGGTTCCCTGACACCTAGTACCCGGGCGTTTACGTGCTATGCATATGTTAGCGCAATTAAATGTTTTTTTGTTTAAAAAAACCAAAAAAAACATGATTAAATAAAATTGATTTAGACATTCTTTTGGATTGATTGGGATTAATCGCGCGGTGAAATATCGCAATATATCGCCAAATCGTTTTTTTTCTTTCACCCTTAATGTCTAATAATGAAAACGTTATAAATAGATTTCACAGATGCAATAATCATCTTTTGGCCTTAGCTTTTACATTTGTTTGATACCACATTTACATATATTTTGACACACGAACATTTAGTAAATGTAAATATTAATTTTCAAATATATTTCTAAAATGTTATTTTCTAATATTGTATTATTGTGTTTTAAAAAAAGCACCAATAAGGGCAAAATACACAATAGAGACACATATTAATCTAATTGGTGATCATCAGAAAGAGATTATATATAAAATTAACACAGTAAAGATGTCAAAGGAATAAATATTGCATTTATTTGGTATACTGCATACCATTTATTTATTTACAAAATGACATCAAACATGAGAAAGAACTTTCAGGCCAACTTCACTTCTTTAAGTACATTTTGCTCATATACTGTATGTCTCCAGTTTTTCAGTAAAACCAAACCTCCCAAAGGTTACTACATCTACGGTGATGTAGGTAAGAAACACACAGGCATGACAACTGCTGCTGTATTTAATGATTTGAGCTGAAATAAACCCTCATGTTTCAGGCACAGGGAAAACAATGGTGATGGACATGTTTTATTCCTACGTGGAGACGGAGAAGAAAAAGAGGGTGCACTTTCACGGTTTTATGTTGGACGTCCACAAACGTGAGTGCAGTTTGATGCAGTGTCAGCGGAATAGTTTGTGTCAAAGATTTGCAGCTTTGTTAAATTACATGATGGTCAACGCCAGGTGGGAAACTGCTGCCTTTAGTGTGATTCTTGTGTTCTTCGCGATCTGTTTTAGCCTGGTTCTTTATTAAATTAGCACTATAAACAGTGTGTGGCTCAGTCAGCCAGGTGAGGCGTTCACTGACACTCGGGTTAGAAATGAATATGGCACTTTTTGTCAAGAGGAATCTATACAGCAGACATGGGCAACATGGAGGCCAAATGCAGCCTTTGGTCTAAATTTGTGTGGTCCCCATGGTAAACGCACAAGTTACACAATAAATGAAATTACCCCACATACCAGTAATAACTCCAAAAAACATACAAAAGGGCAAAAAAAAAAAAAATACAGAAAATTACTCCAAAAACACACATGGCGACTACAGAAATACTCAAAAATATACAAAGATGACTCAAAAAAACACAAAATGAGTGGAAAACTAAATGACATAAAAATTAGACTCAATGACAACAAAGAACACAGAAAATGAGAGAAAACTTCACAAATTTACTCACACAAAACAACAATAAAAACACATTAAAAAAAAAAAACTGTACTCTGATCAATGTTGATAATGTGGCCCTTGTGTCAGTCGATCAATTCTGTGGCCCTCGCTGTGATAAAAGTTTCCCACCTCTGCTTTACAGTAAATAACTAGTTGTATTACTTGTAAGCATATAGTTAAAGGTAGGGTAGGCGATTTTCAAAAGCTAGCATGATTTTGAATGTAGCTTCCCCGATGGCTCCGCCTTTACCCCCCTTCCCTCTGTGCTCCGTCTCACTCACATGCATGCGCACAGCTGCTGCAGAAGCAGACCTCAGCTCACCACTTGTATTGTGTAAAAATTTTGTTGTCTCATTCAGCAGTAAGTAAACAATAAACTTTACCATTATATATGTTAAAAAACGTGACTAAAAACTCAGGTTTAACTCTGTCAGCGGTGACACGCTTTCAGTGTGATCGAAAACAAGCAGGGAGACAGGGAGACATGATTGGTTAAAAAAAGTGGTCTGTTTTTTTCCATTGGTCGAAGTTATTACAGATTTACATTTCTTTTTCAGAGTACGGAAGATATTAATTTCTGTCAGGACATAAAGACAATTTCAACCAAAAACTTAAAAAGTGTATCTGGAGAAAATCGCCTACCCTAGCTTTAACACTGAATGCCCTCATACACTGTACACGCCTTTACATGCAACAAAACAATCACAATCTGAGGCTATAGAATGAACATAGAATGGATCCAGAAGAGCTGAAAGTGCGCATGTGCAAAAAATCTGAAAAATGGTGAGAGCCAAAAAACCTGTGTGCGCACATTTCAAGCACTTTCCCTTTGTAAATCCCAGTTCACCTTGAATTACACCAGTGAGACCAAAGCCAGTGTGAGAATGACTGTGTGCACGTTAAAGACCTATACAACCAATAATGAAATGGAAGCCAATGGGGATGAATGTTTTTATTCTTCATTTCAAACCGTTTCATGTTTTTGTTGTTGATTTTTCTGTATATTTTTTAAAATGCTGCAGCATTAATTAATGTAAAGCACACTTTAATTTCCTCGTGTGAAATGTGGTATAAAACATGGCAGGAAAGACAAGGAATATGAATTTTAGAATGAAATAGAGGTGTGTACATCAGGTTTTTATGCACGCTTTGTGCGTGAGAGCCCCTGCTTCTTTAAAGAAGATTAAAATAAATGGATTCTTGTGACAATTGCACCAAACGTGTCTTTACTCGCTGTACAGTGTCGAGTAAATGAAATGTGTGGTTGTCGACCTGCAGGGATTCATCGGTTAAAACAGAGCATGCCCAAAAGGAAAGCAGGAAAAATGGCTAAATCGTACGACCCCATCGCTCCAGTGGCTGAGGAGATCAGCGAGGAGGCCTGTCTGCTGTGCTTCGATGAGTTCCAGGTTCTCTCATTTTAAAGCTCTGTATTTATGTATGCATTTTTCAACACAACGCTGATACTTATATTATTGCACTCAATCATTTCAGGTCACTGATATTGCAGATGCAATGATCCTAAAGCAGCTGTTTGAGAACTTATTCCGCAAAGGTGTCGTGGTCGTGGCCACTTCCAATCGGATTCCTGAAGGTGAGCAACGCGTTTCCATATGCACTGTATGTCACTCTCTGGTGGAGCGTTAGATCAGGTCCTGAATTAGTTATTAAAAGTTATTAGTTTTCAAGTAAAATATCATCAAACCTTCAAACCATAACCCAATGCTTCTTAAAGGGTGTGACGCGCCCCCTGGTGGGGAATGGAGGTATGACAGGTGGGGCGCGCCAAACAGGAGGACGTTTTCAATCTCACGTCAATCTTCTTAAATGCCTTTCCTCATTGAAAATAACCCTGAAAAAAATGCCTACACCCAAAGAAAGTAATAACGAAAAGCCTAAAAATGTAGCAGAATTTAAAAAAGCATTAATTATTAGACTGCATTAGATATGCCACAAAGAAAAAGCCTTCATGTATTCCGCTCCATGTTCGTGGAATGCTATACAGAAAGATTTTAAACTTTAGTTAAGGGCCCTTTTACAGCACATGAAAACAAAAACTACACCTTGTTCTTGTTTTTGCTAACTTACTCAGTAACAGTGCTTTTTATGGTTTTCATGTACTTGTCTTTTGTGCTATTTATTTGTTTTAAGAACATTTTAGTATTATTTTGACACTGTAAACTTGTTTTATGTATTGCTGCCGGGACACACTTGTAAAAGAGATTATTAATCTCAATGTGGGTCTCCTGACTAAATAAATGAAAAAAATGAAAAAATGTAACGTGGAACTAAAGTGCAAAAATAATGATTGTGGTTGGCATGTGAGGTGAAGCAGAACAAACTTTAAATGTTTGGTGTTATTTGGTCAAAAATCAATAATCATCTTTGAGGATATTGTAATCCTAAGTGTTCTGAGTGGACAGTCAATCTCTGCTCCTTCTCCTGGACCTGTAAATGAGCTTTAGAAATACAGGAGCGTGACGCTGGACTTACTAGCATTACTATTGGCTGCTGGAGCTGCTCGTCAAAAGTCAATGCGCGTTCACGATCTGAGAGTCTTTACTTGGCTTTTAGCACAGCGATTACACAGCAAATCAAGAGGAAAAAGGAAGACGGAGATTGAGAAGCAACAGAATAAAGGTACAAACGTGTTTGGGAGGAACAGACTCATGGAGTTCCCTCTCGGAAAGCGGTGGAATCCGCTTTCAGTTAGCACGTATCTGCCCCGAGTCAGAGAGAGATAGTGATAACAGACGGGATAAATAGCTTGTAAAGCTAAGAGAAACATTATCTAAGGTGGAGACGGAGAACAGACGCAATTCATCTGCAGTCTGGATGTGTGTGTGTGTCTGCTCTGATCAGCTGGGCTCGGGTGCAGCTGCTTGTGTGAGGAGCAGCTCTGACCCTCTTACGGTCCTCACAGCAGCGAGTGATCCTTGCATTAATGTCTCTAAAACATCAGAAAACTCTTCAGTAACACAAGATAAAGTCCCTACATTTGTTACTAGTCTCTATGGAGAAAACAGTCGCAAAGAGTTACACAGGAAGACCGGTGAAGTTTGTTCAGGAGGGGAGCGTGGAGCATCTCACAATTCTACAAACTGCAGCTTTAATTTCCTTTTTTGCTTTCTTCAGCTTTATGTCACAGATTGCAAACCATGTATTTTTGACTGCTGCACTTTTACATTTTTTTATGCAGGTGATTATTTGAATATAGTTTTTGAGTTTTCATTTATTTGTGAAAAATGTTACTTGCATTATGAAACATGTTACTTTTTCCCTGTTAGTTCATTTTATATGTGCACTGAATTTCCTTTTTTGTTTTCTTAAGCTTTTTGGCACAGATTGCAAATAATGTTTCCTAGGGATGTAACGATTCACTCAACTCCCGATACTATTCGATTCACGATACTGGGTTCACAATACAATTCTCTCACGATTTATTTTACAAAATGGGACTGTAGAAAAATGATGACTGAAAAAATATTCCTTGATTTTTTTGGGGAAAAAAAACTATAAAGAACTATCCTGTTTTCCTTTTATTTTTCATTGTCAAAAGAATCCCTTGATAAACTATTCAAAACAATGCAATTTAACTAAAAATAAATCTTGAATGAAATAAATAAAGGAATAATACAAATGAAGAAGAAGCCTATTAATTTAAATTCAGGTTCTATAGTAAACAATGCAAAACTGCCTAATAGTTCCTTTTCTTTTTAAAAGTGCAACTGAAAATGTATTTTGTGCCTTAACAATTGGACTTAAGAAAAAAAAACAAAAAAAAAAAAACAGTGATTTCACTGTATTTAGGTCAGATATTTGTTTGGACCAGCAGAGGGTGCTGGTAACCCAGTGGTTGGTTGGCAGGGAGATATCTTGCAGTGAAGAAGAGATGCTATGCTAGCAGAGAGAGCTAATAGAAAAACGTGACTTACAGATATTCATGTAATATTACAGATATTCTTTCGGTGCTAAAGGGGTAAGGAATCATTTATGAACATGTTTAAAAGTAGAAGGCGGCCAGAAAGAAAGTATTAGCAGATTCCGCCCGCCGCCAACACTTCTGGATTAAAAAAAGTACTGCGATGAAATATTCACCGTATCGATGTGAATCGTGATACTTATGAATCGTTTTTTGAACTGCCTTACAATTAATCGTTACATCCCTAATGTTTCGTTATTACCTACATTTTTAAGTTTGTTTTTTTATGCAGTTGATTAGTTAAATCTAGTTTTTAGTTTTTTTTATTTATTATGAAACATGATGTTACTTGTTCCCTGTTAGTTCAATAAATTTGAAAATGTGTAATTTTTCAAGATTTTTTGGGGGGCAATGGGTGGAGGTGGGGCTTGAAAGTTCACCTTTGTTCAAAGTGGGAAATACCCAGAAAACTTTGAGAACCACTATGTTAACCTATTTGCTAATAGGATCAATCTTGTGCATGTTTCCTCAGACTTGTATAAGAACGGACTGCAGAGGGTGAACTTTGTGCCTTTTATTGCTGTGTTGCAGGTAGGAACGGTTGCTTTAATAGCTGCCAACTTATTGTAATCTTGGCTCTAATCAATCTGTTCATCTTCTACAGAAATATTGCCAAACTCTTCGCCTGGACTCGGGCATCGACTACCGCAAGCAGAACAAACCATCGGCTGGAAAGCTTTACTTTCTGTACGTAACGTTTGTGACCTCACGCTAAAGTCAGTCTAACCTGGGCTTTTCCTTCTATGTATAGAATTCCGTTTTTTTTTTCCTCTAGCTCCAGTGAATCTGACGCGGAGGCGACACTCGATGAGATGTTTGATGAGCTGGCCTTTAAACAGAATGACAGTATGTCACGTTTGGAGAACAATTCTCTCTTTATTCTAGAGCTAACAGAAGATTTTCCTACATTTGTGGAAAACATAATTCTTTATGCTGTATGGTTATTATATTTCAGTAACGCGGCCGCGAGTGCTGAATGTTCTCAACAGGAAAGTCCTTCTGAGCAAAGCCTGTGGGACCATTCTAGACTGTACGTTTGAGGAACTGTGTGACAGGGTGAGTCTCACTGATGCTGGAAAAGCTAATTTTAATTACAAATAATGTCATTGAAATTAAAACCTATTGAGTGTTTAGATTATCTTCACCTTTAATTAGTTAAATTTTAAAAATGCCTTGATTGTAGAGCAGTTAAGACACGCCCAGTCTATGCTATAAACTCCCCAATGAACAATCTATGCTATGCTAACTAGCTACTCATTACTCAATATACCTCCATATTCACTCTTCTCTCAATCCAACCAACTCAACACAGATTGCAGAGCCCACAGGTGCTTGTTTTTGTAAAAGGGGCGGGGCTAGCAGTGCTTGTTTGTGATGCAAGATGGTCCTAAAAATTCACAATCTTGTTCTCAGCCAATAGCAAAAATCAATTGTAATAACCAGGTTTCAACCCATAGAGGGCAGTCACTGACATTTTACAACAAAATATACCAAATATAAATACTTTGACTGAAATGTTGAGAGTTGGACCAGGATCAATCAACAGCACTACTTCATACCCAAATATAGTTGTAGTCAGCAGGAAAAAGTGGTATTTGGGTTTAGTTACTCTTTAAGTACAATTAAAATGACTGATTTAGAGTAATTGTAATTCGTTACTTTCACATCTGGTTCACACCTAAAGTAGTTCTATCTATCTAGAATTGGTTTGCTCCTATGCACATGCATGTATGTGGAGTTCTGAAGAAACTCAGAGGAAAATTAGGTTTAAGCTGATACACAGCCATAAAATCAACATGTTAAACTATGAAAAATCTTATAATCAATCGGAAGTTATACGTAAATAAACACATCTTATCGTCTTTTATACACACTTGTTGAAAGCCATGGAAAAACAAACATTGCACTTATTGCATGATGAAGTTCAGAAGTAAATATGATGGTGATGATGATGATGATGGTGATCCACTCAGCCTTTAGGAGCCAGTGACTACCTGGAGATTTCCAGGCTCTTCGACACCGTCTTCATCCGTCACATTCCTCTGCTGACGATGAACAAGAAAACTCAAGCCAGGCGCCTCATAACGCTGGTCGACGCTCTCTATGACCACAAGGTATGATGCGCTCACACACACACATGTGGAACAGTCCGACCCATGACATTAGGAACAGTGTCACTCTCCTGTCTCAGGTACGCGTGGTGATTCTGGCCGATCACACGCTGGAGAACATCTTCGTACACAACGGGGACCACGGACACGACGAGAGTCACATTCTGATGGACGACCTGGGGTTGAAAAGGGTACGACTCTTGAGTTTGTGCTTTCAATGGAACATGGAGATAACTCAATAAAATTACAGTACCAGCTCTTATATATATATATTCATTACACACAGACTGATATATTTCAAAGATTCAAGAAGCCACAGGAAATGTTAACAGTCAGGGTCACATTTCCTCCTCTTTAAATCTTAATTCGCTAGATTATTTGATCTAATATTATTAAAACAACAGATTAGAAAGAGACTCTAAAACTCTGTATGATTCACTGTTTGCGCGACAGGATGAAGCCAGCAGTCTGTCCATCTTCAGCGGGGAGGAGGAGAAATTTGCCTTCCAGAGGACCGTGTCCCGCCTCACAGAGATGCAGAGCGAGGAATACTGGTTGGAAGGAGACAGAAGCTCCAAATCGTAGACGTCATTTCCACAAACTGTTCTTTTTCACTGCCAAACACAACACAGACTGAATGGGGAACTCCTACTCACCCTGGAACGCACAATCCCAATGGGGTGCCTCCTCAGTGTATGTGTGTATGTGTGTGTGTGCGCGATCTTGCAATCTCTGTACATAAATACTTTATAAATATCCTGAGAATCTTTTAATGCTTTATCGCAACATGACACCTTACAAAGATGAATTGTGTGGTGAAAAATGAAGGTGTGAGACACATGCAACAACAGCTTTGGGAATGCATGTTTTAGCAGCTTTATAATGGTCTGTATTATCTTATAATTGATCTAATGGGAACATTATTAAACATTACCGTAACATATCCTAAGTGCTATATGTGTATGTGATGATGGTATCAGTTTGTGTCTCAGTGGGCGTCTGCAGATTTTTTCTTTACAGAAATGCACTGAAACACACAAACGGTAACGTGTGGGAGGAAAATGGCCGATCGAAATGAAAGTGAGAACAAACTTTGTCTTAATTTAGCCGACAAAGTGTGAACTGCGTAAACAGGAAAGCAGTCAGATTAGTGAAAACTAAATCTGGTCTGTTTGAAGCTCATCTCTTGTTACACCTGCTTTGACTTGAAGTAGAAAAATTATTTTTTTTATAACTTTGTCACTTTGACCAAGTTTTAGTCAGAACTGGTGCTCATAACCTGCTTTACTGTCATTTAGTCATGGTTTAATTCCAGTATATTGTTGAAATGGTCTTACCTAGAGAAAGTATGTCCAAATAAAAGCATGGTTATTTTTACAACTGCAATTTTTGGGTATTTTTTTCATTCCAAAAATGTTGTATCATTACTGCACGGCCTTTATCATCTACCGTAGCATATTGAGAACTCGATGTATCATTTCACCCCTAATAAATAATGAACGTGGAATGACAGTTAAAAAAAAAAAAAAACATTACTTATACCCTAATTTAGTAATAGGACAGTTTTTAAAAAGGTGTCAACCTCGCATAATATTGCTTTACATTCTTAAAGTTTTCTTATTCTTTAAGCATTAACTTCCTGTTTGTGGATGTAACTTCCTGCGCGGTGCATGAAATATGTAAAGCGAGTTTAGTTTCAACATTTAACAAGCTCGTCTGCTGCTTTCTTCCAGATATATTTTATTTTTTTACAAATGGTATGAGGTGTTTGCATTAATTAATTATTAAAATATTAATTAGAAGTTAAACAAATTATATTTATTTACATTTGGAAAACAAATGTTACTATTTAATGTGATATTTGGGTTTTTCCAAGGAAACTGACATTCCCACTTTTTAAAATGTATTTTTTATGCTATTACATGTGAGATTATGTTTTTCGTGCAATTATGTACGTCTTAGTGAAATAGAGCTTTTGAATAGCAAATGCAGTCACTAAATAGGACAGTATTATCATCTTTGGGATAGGTCAAGAAAATTAAAACATAAAAATGAAAAAAATACAACACTACACTGCTACGACAAGGGTTTTTTTTTGTTATTGTTTTGTACTGTTTTATTTTACCTTTTTTAACCGTGAAAAATATGGGTTATTTTGCTTACACTGTTAAAAAAATACTATTAATCAATAAACAAAAGTTGTTATTAAGGGCCTATGTTACGAATCTAGATAATTAAATCCGGGATTAATCTCTGTTAGCGGGCTTCAACTAACCAAACATTCCCTGTCAGACAGAAGCTGTTTTACGAATCTAGATCACAACAGGCTGAGGTAAACTGTTGATTTTAGTCTAGTTAACCGGTGCCCTCTAGTGACGGATGCAGATGTTACAGCGTCAGACCAATCACACGGGAATTAGATCACCATTAACCAACATGAAACTACCATATCACATAAAAAAGGACAAAAAAAAAAAAAGAGACGTTATTGAAAAGATGAAATTATGGTATGAAGAAGATGAGAATGTTTGACTAGGGAAGAAACGAGGTTTGATGTAAAATTATCTGTGTTCAAATCAGGGGACGGATCTGGATAAGCAAAATGCTTTTTTCCGTCGCCCTTTCCGGCATGCAAAAGGACAAAAAAAAAAACAATGATGTGATTTTGCTCTGAATGTCAAAGTGAATTTCTGTGATTGCAACCATGTCGGAAATGAACTGAATAAATAATAATAAAAAAAAAACCATATTGTGCACTTTTGGCTGTAAACAGAGGCTAAACTCGTTCCAGCTGCCCACAGCAAAGGTGCCGGGTCGGAAAATGCCCTTATGTTGTGACGTCAAGTGGGAACTACATATATCTGAACCTGTGGTCACGTGACTGCCGTAAGTGAAACGTTCTCCAGGCATTCTCCTGGTCGCATGACCTGGCCAAAGATGGTCCATCTTCTCCAAACTTACATAGTCGGTATTTCAAGAGGGAAGCCCCGCTCAGAGCATTGATACTGTAAAGAGCTAGCTGTTGAATCATTTAAAATCACTCATATGGGTCAACTCTTTAGGTCACAAAGTTCACGGTGTGCCTTTAAATTAGTGAGATGATAAACAGAGAATCAGTTTCACTTTCTCTTCTCCTTTTTAACTTGTTTGTGGCTCTGATGCTGCTTTCATACAGATCCACCTACATTATAAGGTGGAGTATATATATATATATATATATATATATATATATATATATATATATATATATATATATATATATATATTGTATTATCTACAGGACTGAAGCTCTTTGCATCACCATGGAATACATGAATCAATTATTTTATTGGTGTGAAAGTGCCCTATACACGCAGGCTTTATCAGCTGACTTATTTGATTGATTTTACTTTATCAGTCCATCAGAAATAAATCTCTGTGTTTCCTAAAGGATGTTATCATCGGTAAATGAAAGAATTGCATCGATGTCTAAATATTCTCTCTCTCGTGTCAGCTGTCAGATCAGATCCACACAGTGACGCGTTCACACATCACCTTTTTTGGACAGCTTTCTTTCTAAGAGATCTGACTGGTCAGGAGGCGGGACTTTAGCACTTGCTAAGATCCTAGCCAGAGAAAAACCTGCTCGCGAGCAGGCTAGTCGTTCAGGATAAGTTACCATGGTGATTTAGCTCTGTAACGCGTTAGCGAGCTTCGTAGTCCAGCACACACTGATTTAATCCTGGAAGTTAGCGCAATAAGAGATAATCTAGATTTGTAGCATACCCCCTAAATGCTTTACCAAATAAGGTGGAGAAAAAATACTTTGTTGTGCAGAGAATTGTAACTTTTGGTCGTCTTACACAAATCCTCTGAATCTGTACATTATTTTAATTTCCTATGAAGTGTTTAATATTCATACATGTGGCATTAAACAGCTGAACAATAAATACTTTCTTGGATTTATGAAATCCAGTGTAGCTCAGCACAGGCAACTGGTGGCCCCTTAGAGTAAACGCAAAAAACAAAATTATAGAAAACTATACTCAAAACGACAACAAAAATAAACAACTTCTCCAGAAACACACAAGGAAACGACTGAAATACACAAAATTGACTCATAACACAAATAATCACAACAAAACTACAAATAACTCCAAAAACACACAAAAGCCTTTGTTCTTTCCTGTTAACGCTCTGATAATTATTCTAAACTGACATGAATTTTGATAATGTCGCCCCTCAAGACCAAATCCAATTTTTGTGCCCCCACTGTGATAAAAAGCTCCTTTAGTTTGTATTACACTTATAAAATACAGTGTAACGGGTTGTATTTGGCCTGCTGGCTGTATGTTTGACACCACTTGGGATATTACTGGGTCTTGGGTTTGTCTTGTGGATTTATTACATGTTTGTAGATGTTTTCACATCATGCAGACATGCATTTGTATTTTCTATCTTAATCTAATCTGATCCCTCTTTTTCCAGTGATCTTGCTGTAATCTGGTGCAGAACATCTCGTTTATCTGAGGGTGTGGTTTGTGAAGGACAAACTCTAGTCTCCAGCTTCACCAACACTGACTTAACCCATGTGTTTTTGTTGATAAATGTGGACATCCAGTGAGTCCATGTTGACGTGTTACATTCTGGTGCTTTGGCAGAGCGTCAGTGTGAGAGATGATGTCAGTGTTCAGGCTCATCACGCTGTCTCTTTAACGCGATCACAGAAGCGGGGCAGGATCCTGGAGGCTCCTCTGCGCCAGCCTCACATTGAATGGAGTGTGTGTGTGTGTGTGTGTGTGTGTGAGAGAGAGAGAGAGAGATAGTGTGTGTGTGTGTGTGTGTGTGTGTAGGCAGCAGACTGTTCGCGGTGTGTGTGGGAGATGTGCAGCCGGGATGCGTCGCTATCCTCGGCTCGTGTAAAGGCGGATCTGAGCGCTCTGCCTGAGGTAGACTCCCTCTCTCCGCTTCGATGGTTCGCGGACCAAGACGTGGACCGAACGTGGATCAGCAGCTCTGATTAACGCGTCGACATCGACACACGGTCAAGATGGCAGCAGCTGTGCACGGACGGGGTGATTAAAGTGATGTGCAGCGCAGCGGTAGGTGAGGGCTGTACCGTGTCCGTGATGCGGGACCGCGGCACTGGTCGCTAGTGAAGGAACGCGGTTCTCGCTCCACGTTTCCCTGCAATGCCCTCAGTGCGGGGTGTGGGCCGTGCACCACAAAGGGCTCTGCTTTGTAAATCCATCGAATCCCCGTGAGGTGAACCGACGGACGGACACGTGTTGGGACATTTGCATAAAACCCGCACGGACACGAACACGCCCGCACACTCCATTGATGGAGTGCTTTTATAGCTCTTTGTGCATCGACTGACACATAACGACTCGAACATGGCTGAGGAGGCTCCGCAGAGCAGCAGCGAGCCGCCGCTCAACGTAGAAATAGACCCGGACTTCGAGCCCCAGAAGCGGCCGCGGTCCTGCACTTGGCCGCTGCCTCGTCCGGACTCTGGCTCCGGGAAGCCCGGGGCTAATGACGCTGACGTAATCCCCGAGGAAGAGGATGATGAAGGCGAGAGCCCGGAGAGCGGTGCTGAGCAGAAACCCAGCGGGGGTGTGGGTGTTAAGCCCCGCGGGGACGGCGGTGCCTCCACGTCCCAAACCGTGGAGCTCCAGCGGGGCCTCTTTGCGGAGGAAGCCGCAGACGGCTCGCCTTCATCGGCTCAGACCCCCCTGGCGACAACCCCCGGTAGCTCTGCCTCTCAGCAGCTGAGGAAGTCCTCTGCCCGCAGGAATGCCTGGGGCAACTACTCCTATGCAGACCTCATCACCCAGGCCATAGAGAGCACCCCCGAGAAAAGGCTGACCTTGTCCCAGATCTATGACTGGATGGTTCGGTCTGTGCCATATTTCAAGGACAAAGGAGACAGTAACAGCTCTGCTGGCTGGAAGGTGAGCAGTGACACATGCTGGTGCTGTCATCACAACAAAGACCATAGTGTGCACGCACGCGCACACATACACACACACACACAGACACTAGGGCTGGACGATATGGACCAATACACAAATTTCGATATTTTTTCCTCAAAATGGCAAAATACAATATAAATCGTGATAATTTTATTTCAAATGAAGTCTTACCAGAAAAAAAACAAAAAACAATTCTGGGTTAAATTTGCTGAAGCATAAATGCCACACAGGCACATTTATTAACAAACAGCTGCACAAGATGTGTTACTTTTAGCATTTTATCGTATATAGGACAGCACGTGCGAGTGAGTTCTGTAGTGTAGCTTGTTATGGGGAAGGTCTGGGTTAGGACGCACTCAGAAATCTCTCCAGCTGAGCTTTTCATGCTGTTCTGAGAAGATCTCGATATATTGCCCAGCTCTAACACACACACACACAAGGGGGTAGGAATGCATTTGTTGGTCTACTCACAGGTGGCTTTTGATTTTATTTCTAGTTATTATGAGTTTATCTGACGAGAAAAAAAAAACCCAAACCATAATGTGCATCAAATACACCTTACATATGTCTCTTTCTCTCCACCTGGTGCATTCATGAACTGCATCTCCCCATCTTCACCTGAGCTCTGCACCAGTTTAATATTCAGTATTAGTTTAGCCTGCATCAAACCAAACCAGTTCATATGGCATGGAATCAAGTCTCTGATGAAAGCTTTGCAGGATTTGCAGGGTGGGGGGTTAGGTTTGTAATCCTGCTGCAACTGTGGAGCAGAAGCTGTTTTTCTTGAATCATTGACAATCACATTCATGATTGTCCTGTTAAATGTTGAAAGAATTCCAGATGCACTTTAGGTTTGCTTGTTGATGCTTCAGGTTGTCGGTCTGATTCCATCCTTTTCTGAATGCTTTTGTCCAGTGGCTGCAGGCTGGCATTGACTGATGGTGTTCATGGTTAACTTCAGCGATTCTGACCTGTGTGACATTCAGACATTGCTTTATTTTTGGTAGGGCTGGGTAATTTTGCCTTAAAAAAAAACAACTTTTTTTTTTGAAGAAAAATTTGAGATTCAATTTTTTATTTTTTTTTAATGCACATAAAAATGACTGCAGACATCAAATATATTGTCAAAAGTGCAACTTTAATGCTGTGATTGTCAAGAGTTGAAATGCATAGAACAATCCTAAAATAAAAAGTAAATGAGTCATTCAATAATTTCAAGCTTTAACCCGGGTTTAAGCAAAAGTGCAACAGCAACTTCACTGTAGCTTAAATTTAATAACTGCATATTTTATAACATAACATTACAAAAAATAAAAAAAAATCTCTTCACTTAGCATCTCAGCATAGTGTGAATAAAAAATGAAACATACCTGTGGCACACATATAGCCTACTCAAAGGGTAAACAAAGAGGGGGCGGGCTCACATCGCACTATGGTAACCCACGAGGACGGAATGCGAGAAAGTCCGAAAAAACTGTGGTGGGGAAAAAAAAATATACATATATATATTTAAACTAGAATTTGCAAAATAAAAATCGTTTTGATCTACAAATTTGATTAATCGATTAAATTAATGTTTTTGCCCAGCCCTAATTGTTGGTATGTAATGTCCAAAAATGAGTGTAGGTTGTAAATGTCTTAAATGCCAGCTGGAATAGCACCAGACTCAATGACTGGCTTTAGTCTGTAACACCAACTCTGGCTTAATATTTTTTTCCTCATTTCACATCTCTTGTTGATCCCAAATCCAATCCTCAGCCTCTGAAAGGATGGCCGTCACCCAGCTGTGTGCCACTCTCTTTTCATGTGGCGGGGCACAAGAATCAGTCAGCTGACTATAAATTATGTAGGTCAATGTGTAGCAGTGAGAGAGAGAGAGCGACTCAGTGTTACTGTGGATGTGACTGAACTGGAATGGCTCCAGTGGCTGCTCACATCCAGGCTTTGCTCAAAGGCTGCTGCAGCACTGCTGTGACAGGGTGGGGGGAGGGGACGATAGGGGTTTGCACTTTGTGATAGTGGCTCATATCGTGGGTACCTGTGCTGCCTTTCTCTACCACAATGATTTCCTTTAGTCCCTTGGGTCACATCTTTTTCAACCTCTAACCAGAAGGCAACAGAGCTGTGTAGCAGTAGTATTATTTATTAAAATTCTAATTCAGAACGCACAATAGTGAACTGTTTATTACGGGGTTGATGTGCCAAAGAAAACTGAATGAGATGCTTGTCTTTTTAGAGCCTGTTGTAATGCAATACCATTCAATCCAGCAACGCCACAATTTACAGCCTCATAAATGTCCACAGAGTCAAAACCGGCTCTGCATAAACTGAGGATTTTTAGTCATTGCAGAGCAGCTGCATTGTTGGATTGAATGAAACAGGTGGTTTTATTTAGTTTGGTTTTTCTCTGCGTAATACTGCCAGAATAAGCTTACACTGTTTTATCCACAATAATCCAATATTATTTTTGGGTTTAAGGCAGTCTTTGTTATACACATCTATAGATTTGGATTTAGAGCCCGAACAATATGGGATTTTTAAGGCCGATACCAATACTGGGTGGTGTAAAAAAATACAATATTGGTCAATAATAGGGATGCACCAAAATAAAAAATTTTTTAGCCGAAACCGAAAATAAGAAAAAGAAAGTCGAAACACCGAAAGAAATGATTTTGACAATTATTAGTACCATTGCATTTATGGCTCTAAATGTGTACTAACCTCACAAAAATTAAAGCTATGCAGTTGTATAAATGATATTAATGCTTTAAAGAATAAATCAGTAGAAAATGTGAAAATGTTTATTTTGCACTGACATTCCAACAATGCAAAATATCAAATAAAATGTTTAACTTGACCCTGCTGGTATATTAATAATATTGTACAGACATATAACTGACTGAGCGGCTGAAAGAAAGTCAAATTTAATGTTCTCTAATGAAAACACAAAGTGTTGACGGAGGGCTACACATAACTAGTGACGCAATAAGATAAAACACACTTACGTGCTCCGTCTCAAATGCCACTCAGAAAATTCTTTAGTGCTCAGATGTATGGAAATACACTCTGTGATTCCATGGACAAGTTGGCCCAAGGTGGCAGAGACCCGACCGCCTCCGCTGACCCACCTTCCGCCTGGCGCCGGACACCACCCCGCGTATGCCGGGTCGCCCCCCGGCCAAGGGGGCCAACGACAGCGGCGAGGCCAGGTAGTAGGAGGGGAGCGCGCCGGGCCTCTGGCGGCAGCCGTGGCCTGAGCACAGCCCTGCTTCGCACACCAGCCCAACCGACCCAGCCCTTAGAGCCAATCCTTATCCCGAAGTTACAGGTCAACTACTGTCTGCATACACAATCGAAAGACCAGTGAGGCTCGCCCGACTGACTGATTTTTGCGACAGTGCAGCGGCGCGTGTTGCAAAACTCAAGCAGAGCAGATTCACGCGAGAAAAGTAGTTTGTGCATCTGTAGCGGTAGATTGGAGAAGTTATAACTGGAGAGTTGTGGTTGTAAACGAACATTTACACAAGTAATTAAAAAAACGTGAACAAATGTTGGATTACAAGTTTGCAGCTGTAATTTTATTTGTGTAAATATCAGTCTATACATTGTTTTCCCATCGTTTGTGACAAAATTAATTTCACGTGTGGATTTTTTTTATACACAAGCTCAGATCACATTCTACAAGCTCTCCCATTTTGCAACATATCTACCTTCATAGCCTTGGGCTAGTTCAGGGTGATTAGATTTATTGTAAAAGAGCAATGAGATACCTGAGTCACGTGTGCTTTGCTGCAAGAGATGAAAGTGGTTGCTGCTGCTAATCCTTTAAATGGCTTGAACCAATGGCTTTCCTGAAAGTTTTGTCAGTGGGTTTTTCATTGACTCGTTATCACATTCAATGAAAACCGCAGGCCAAGCACTAGAAAGCTGGACAGCCACATTCTCCACCAGTGCCTTTTCTGTCTTCATCTCTGTGTGTTGAGCTCCTTCGATTAGTTTAATCTTCTAAAAGATTAATTCAAAAAGGACTTTGATTTACCCACGTTAATTCAAGCTTAGAAGAATTAAGCTGGACCCTCCCTTAGTGAAGATGGCCTTTGCATTGCAGAGATAACTGCGGTTCTTTCAGTTACTTAAGAATGCAGGCTCTAGCTGTTTAATTTCGTCCATGGTTAGGAACATCTCCAGGGAAGTCCTGTAGATCTTTCTTAGCAGCCAGAAATAGGTCACAACGCGAGGCGCAAAGAAGAGACTGCATATGTTTCCTATGCTACCAGTACCAGGGTTCTATGTGAACTTTCAAAGTTTACTTGTCATGTAGGGAAGGTAGGGCATCCAATCAATTTTTTTCAGACAACCAAACTATATATCACTAACCATTCAGTCATAGAAAGGGGGAAAAAAATTGATTCACATGAGAATTGCGATTCTAATCATCCAAGAAAATCCCCAACATTTATTTTTTTGCAACATACAAGATAAAAGACAGGGACAAACAGCAATGTGATAACCCCACAGCATACACCCAGAGAACAATGGGATGAAGAGAGGACAAATGTATATTAATAACAAAATAAGATAATAAGAGTAATAAAAATTCTACATTGACTCAGCCGGCAGCCCCAGCGCCCTAAGAGGCTGAGGGCCCAACCCAGCAGACACGAGGGGGTCACGGTACCCACCTCCCCCCCAGGCCCCCTCCACTCTTTTTCTTTTTTTGTATACCTTGAACTTATTCTTGTACTCACTGAGAGTTGAGACATATTTCTGGAAGAAAGGGGCAGCTGGCCTAAGCTTTTATTTAGGCAACTTTATTTATGCAAGTTATTTATTGTACAGTAAGTAAGTTTTTATTTGTTTAGCATGAATACATGTTACCTTGTCTTAACTTTGCTTTTGTGTGATTACATCATTGGAATCAGTTTATACAAAATTATCTTATACAAACTGTATTGTTTTGATGCAATAATTTGCCTTAACACACTATGCATTGTATCAATTTTTGAATCGAGAATTGGTTATAATGTGCACGTGTTACTATCATTTTGCCTTGGAATCTCATCAAGAAGATATTTGTGTTCCCATCAAAAACTACCAAAGTATATAAATCTATACATATTGGCTTATGACATAAAGAATGGCTGGTGACAGAGGGTAACCTAGAGCTGACAACTGATACATAATAAACAAATTAAAAGCTGATAATTTTTTTTAATTAAGTTAAAAATAAGCAGTTTCTAATAATTCTCCTTGTAAAATTTAAAAAAGGTGATTGTAATACAATCAATGAACAAAAAACTTGTTTTTTTCCTGTACAGTATTTTTCCCCTTCTATAATTATCTTATATTGTGTCTCTTTACAAATGATTCAGTAACAAAATGTCACCAAACTTATTGATTAAAGTCAAACAAAACAAACTGCTTACATTTGGGGGTTCTCTACCACCAGGCCGGGATCAGTACTGCGCCGTGCAACCGCGAATAATGCAAAAACTGACCGCTATGAACTTAATCTCAGGTGCAATGCGGAAATGAGGTGGACGCACAAAGAGATGCGTGCACCTCATTTCAGCATTGCATCTAAGGACAGAATTGAAATGTCCGATTTGAAAGATGAAGTGTATTGAACCTGGCTTCGCTCTTGAATCAGAACCTCCCTTTGGTTGGTGTAAAAGTTGTCTGTGGTGCTGTTACGGCCCCCTCTAGGATTTCTTGTCAAACGCTGGAGGGGCTGTTACATAAGACACCAAAAATAAATAAAGTGTTAAAGTATTTTTTTTTACATACATTTCTTAAGAAGTAGCAACAAAATCAAAATAACTCAAAGAAACAAAGGAACTGGAGACCCTGACCAAACTGAACAAAAGTAGAGAGGACACTGAGGCAATCTTATACAGGGCCGTCACACCCAGCATCCACCCTCTAATTTACAAAAATGTACAAAACACTAAATCTATACTAAGTAACACATAAACAGAACTACCAGTAATCTCCAGATTACTGGTAGTTAAAATAACAAACTCAATTGTTGAGTAGGGAGCAGAAGAAGAAACTCTCCCCACATGTCTGCGGCTGGCCGAATGTTGTTGTTCCTCTCTTCTTCTGGTCCTTTCAGCCTTTTATACAGCTCCTCCTCCCTCTCCACCTGATTACTAATCTGAATCAGGTGTTTTAGGTAAGAGGGAGGACATGCTAAGAGGCCACGAGGCACCAGCCGTAACACCCCCCACTGTTAAAATTGTGAATAAGGAGCCTGGCTTCAACATTCACATAGGCCATATTTACATGGGAGCTTTAATTCCCCTTGAATTCAGAATAAAAGTTAATTCCTTTTTAAACTGACCTTGTAAACATTTAATTCAGAATGCAAATGTAATTCCAAATTAAACTTAAATCCGAATTAGGTTTGTTGTGTGGTTTTTTTTTTTCTTTCCCCAATAGACGTGAATTTGTCACGTTCGCTCTCTGTCCTATCAGAACCCTTCCCAACCCCCAGACCTAAAGCAGAGTTGAATAAAGCTAAATAAACCTGTTTTCCTTGTAAGCCTCAATTTGGAATTACTATTTCTATGTAAACATGAAGTAGAACACTTTCATTCCAAATAATTTAATTTGGAATAAATAATTCAGAATTAAAAAAAAACATCATGTAACCGTGGCCATACAAAACTAAGGTCCTTGAGGTAATCTAATGAGTAACTTATTCTCCTGAAAAACAAAACAAAAGGTGAGTGAACAGACAGCACGGAACTAAACTGGAAAACAAGGCGTCGAAACAAAGTGTGCCAAATTAATGCACACAAACCAAAGATGGGGAATGAAATAAATCAATGCTAAGGCTTGGACCACTGCTGTGCTTTTGGCTCGCGAGCTTTCAATTGGAAGTGTTGGTGCAAAA
This sequence comes from Gouania willdenowi, assembly GCF_900634775.1. NCBI lineage: Eukaryota > Metazoa > Chordata > Actinopteri > Blenniiformes > Gobiesocidae > Gouania > Gouania willdenowi. Next base: position 11,646,074 of record NC_041065.1, read on the forward strand.
ACCTGCTCTCAGAGCTGGGGGGGATTGGTAAACAGACAGCGGTTCATTTGAACTTGGTCCAGCCGAGCTCTAAATAAGTAAATTTTCTTTGGAAATGTTTTGGTTTTATTAAGATCAAACTCTGAAAGAAGACGTAGCGGAGCATCTCATTTGGGATGCAAGGGACGATGCCTCCGAGATGAGGTGCCTTTGCTGGGCAAACAATCACATTAACCTACATATACTCTGACAGAATCAATTTAAGAAAATTAGGCAAATGCTCTTGAAAAAGCAATTCTATTTTACTTCATGATAGATGACAGTCAGCATCGTGGTAAGCATATCCACCCTCAGCAGTAAATAGTGTTTGTGTTTTCAAGAACTTCAACAAAAAGGGAATGATGAAAACCGTTTTCTATGGAACTGTTTCAAGTGTAAACACTGGAGCACATGTGCAAAAGATGTAATAGTGTCACGTGGGTGTTGCATGGCTTAAATGCAGCACAGCTGCTACAAAAACAGTTCATGATGTCTTTTTTGAAGACCTCAGCAGTAGCAATGAGACGTGGTTCAGAACAAGTTCTATGATTTGAACCCAGTCTCCTGTCTGGGACATAACATAATGATACAGTCTGCTATAAGTGTTTCTTTCCTCTAAACCAGCGGCTCCCAACCCTTTTTGTCTCATCATGTCCCCCCGAGCCTCTTTTCAAATTATGAGGACCCGCTCATCACAACAGTTGGAGGCTACCTCTTGTTTTATTTACATGTTAACATGATGCCAGGCTTCTCTGAAGTATCTTTTGGAGCTGGAACAACATAGTAACTGGTACAGGTCAACATATTTGGTTTACCCATACTTGGTATGGGTTCTTGTCGTTTCCAGTGAGTACGAGCATACTCGAAATTATTAACATGGTACGACTCTTAAAGTCATTACTTTAATTTAATATTTTTCCAATGATTTAAAAGAAAGTTGTATTAACAACTTTATCAACAATATTAGTCTTTCATTGGTCTGTAGAATACTGAGGTGGAAATGGGACTCTTTCATTGGTTGAGAATTGCCAATATATAAGGTGATACAACTCGTATTTACTCGTAAAACTAAGGAAAGAACTCATTTCAAGTGTGCATTAATAATGTAAATTGGTGAATATATTTGCTTAAATATTCATTGAGCACAGTCTCCAAGTAATTAATACTTCCTAGTCCCCCCTGCAAGGTGTTGAAGTACCCCCAGAGGTACACATACACCATGACAGCAAACTGCTCTAGGCTTTCCTCAGGACTAGTGTCATTCCATCTATTGAGTATATTATGATAAGCTTTTTCCACATATTTTAGAAAGGGGAATATTACTATGGTTTGTTTTATTTGATATTAACTTGAATGTTTTGGATTTCCCTTTTCAGAATTCTATCCGACACAACTTGTCCCTCCACAGTCGCTTCGTCAAAGTCCAGAATGAAGGGACAGGGAAAAGCTCCTGGTGGATGATCAATCCTGAAGGGGGTAAAGGAGGCAAAGCACCAAGACGACGGGCTGTTTCAATGGATAACAGCAAGTACATCAAAGGAGCTCGAGGTCGGGCCACTAAGAAGAAGGCGTCGCTACAGGCTGCTCAGGACGGCAGCTCAGAGAGTTCTTCAAGCCTCTCCAAGTGGACAGGGAGCCCCACATCCCGCAGCAGCGACGACCTAGACGCCTGGACAGACTTTCGCTCCCGAACCAACTCCAATGCCAGCACACTCAGCGGACGACTGTCCCCAATCCTCGCCAACCTAGAGCTGGATGAGGTGCCTGACGATGACTCGCCTCTTTCTCCAATGCTGTACTCCAGCCCCAGCAGCATGTCCCCGTCCACAGGGCCCACCGGGCTCTCCGACCTAGCAGGGACCATGAACCTCAACGACGGGCTTTCAGAAAATCTGATGGATGATCTTTTAGACAATATCAGCCTGACAGCATCCCAGCAGCCTCCTCCTGGAGAGGAAGACAGCGGAGCCAATGGTCAGGGCAGCTCAGTGTTTACCTTCAGCTGCTCGGGCAGCAGTCTGGGCAGCCCCTCTGGCAGCTATGGACCCAATGCTCTCTTCAGTCCTCCGTCCATCACAAGCCTTCGTCAGTCTCCAATGCAGACCATTCAGGAGAACAAGCAGACCACCTTCTCTTGCATCCCACATTTCAATGACCACCAGACACTGCAGGATCTGCTTAGCTTGGACTCCCTCAGCCCCAGTAACGTCATGCTCACCCAGTCTGACCCTCTGATGTCCCAGGCCAGCACCGCCATCGCTCTGCAGAACTCCCGCCGGAATGCAATGCTCCTCCGCAAAGACCACTTGTTGGTGAACCACTCCAGCGCGGGTCAGGCCCAGAGCTCTTCTGTGTCTGTTTGGCAAGCAGGCTTGTCGACCTCTGACAACGGTGCCAGCCACGCCAACGCCAAGCTCCCGCATGTGAAGTCTCCAAGTAAGCTCACCTCTATGCAGCTCGGTTCCAGTTTGTCGAGCCAGGACCTGGACCTTGACGTGTTTAACGGCAGTCTGGAGTGTGACATGGACTCCATCATTCGCAATGAACTGATGGATGCCGATTGCCTTGACCTAAGCTTTGACTCCCGCCTCACCTCCACCCAGAACAGCAACAGGAATTCCGGCAGTTTTCCCAAACAGACATCCCCTCAGAGATGGGTGCCAAGCTGAGAAGGCGTGGAAGTGACATTAAAGGGGAACGTTTAGACCCGCGGTCCATTTTCCTGCATTGTGCTACTAGAGGGAAAATCACTATCTGAAATTGTTTATATGTGGTCATTTTCCATTGTTTTGTTTTTTACCATGATGCATTACATTTGGTACTGTATTTGAATTGTCTAAGAGACACATCAGTATGTTCACAGTGGAGAGAGAAAAGCGATTCCTTTTAATAAAGATCGATGCATGAACAACAGCGGTGATCATGCATTACCTTATCGAAAGCATCATCTGGTGTCGGCACTCTCAGGGAATCACTCGTATCACCAAGTGATACAAGAAACTGAGGATGAATTTAATTTCCCTCGCTTCCTTCTCTTACCACTTCTCACACCAACATTTTTTGCCAAACCAGCCGTCAGCCTGAAGTGGACTCACGGCCTGTTTACAGAAAAAGCTGCAGAGAATGTTGCACCCTTATGTTCCAGTGGAGGATACTTGATCAGCTTTTGTTTTTTAGTTTTCCTTGAGAGACAAACACCAAATATCAATCTGTAGAGGTTAATGTCATGAAAATGTGAACTGATCTACATTGTGTGGTTTTTGTATGCAGTGTTTAATTTCAACACACTCCCCTGTGGATTTTAGTGATTATACCTGTGAACTCTGTTCTTTTTAAAGAAGTACGTAGCTAAACTGTCGTTCCTGTTTCTACTGCATATTCATTTTCACCGTTTCCTCACGTTTTCTCTTCCACTTGCCACAATGTTTGGAAGTACTGCTCTGTGCACAGATATTGGGACCTGGTTTAGCTGTAGTCTGACACCATTTCATGGCTAGACATTTTGGGAATAAAGTAACCACACTTGCAGACTTGGCACTTCTTATTAACAGTGGTTTTGGTGTACGTTTTGAAAGGTTTTCTTGGTGCTATACACATGGAAATATTAATAGGGAGTGACTTGAGACAGAATAATGCCTGTTATCAGCACTGTAGCAGGTGCTGGTGGTAAAATGGGGTGTTAAGCCCTGGTTGAGGAATATGTTTTGTTTTTGAGCCAAATTTGCCATTATTAGAAAAAGAACCCACTGTATTTTAAAAATTGCCAAAACCGTTTTGCATTAAAAGAAGTAGTAGCAGATGGATATATAATGTATATATGAAGAACAAATAAGACAGAAAAGCAGCTTTTCATGGCAAGAGCTGGATGTATCTATGTTTTTAAAGAAGCTAGAAAAATACTTGTTTTTTTCTCCATTGCAATATTTAATTTCCCCTCCTATAGTGTGGATTAAAGCTGTGCTTGGTGGGATCTGATGGTAAATGTACCTAAAATTAAGTGTATCCATTGGTGTTTGTAAGGAAATTTAAATGTTAGATTGTGCTGCGTGAACCCAATGAAATATTGAAACACGTTAGACTATAAATAAATTTCATGTTTCCTAAATCCGTGATTCCAAATACAATGATGCTGTTTATTGTGGATAGGTTTTTAATCTTAGCTTTCTTCCCCCCCAGGCTCAATCTTACTGCCATAATGGCATTTTCTATTTTCCTGATGCTCCTACGAAAACATCCAGTTGTAATTCTACATGTTCTCCTGGTTTAATCTGAGATGATGCATGTAAATAAAGCTTAAAGAACAGCCGAAAAAGAGTCATCTGTTGTCAAGCCTGGTCTTTCTTTCAGTTCCCTGGAGGAATGGCAGAGCTGCAGAATTGACTCTGCAGGCAGTAAGAAGGTGGTTTGCTATTGGATAATCACATCTTGAGCCAGGGACCAATCACACACTGTATCCAAGAAGAATGGACCTGCTGAGATGAGGTGTAGCATGTTAAGTGCAGGAGCTGTGATTGTTCCGACTTCTGAACAAATCATTTCCCACGTTCGCCTTTCATTTTGAATGACGTGTGTTATGTCTGTGTGCTCTGTAGAGAGTGTGTAATCTGTACGACTGAATGAAGTGATATTTCATCTCAGTTGAAGGTGGACCGCAGTAAAACATTGGAGCCCCCTAGAGCTCAAACACAGTCTTGACTGTGGATGAGGGACTGGAAGTCATTAGATGAGGGCAGGTTGCTCTGATACTTATTCTTTTTTTTAATTTAATTTTATTTTTATTTGTCAGATTATAGCCATAGGCTAATTTCCATCTGTTGTCCCTAGACAGGCTGATGTAAGGATTACATACAGGACAAGGAACATAGGGATCATTAAAAAACAGTAACTTTACATGTAAATGGAACACTGGGATCAGAACAACTACACTATCAAGGGAATGGACAGGATGCTGTAGGGCAAAGAAAAGCAGTTCACTTCAACATACTCAGAGTTGGTCAGTTAAAGTTGTGCATACAATAAATTTACATTATTGAGTTTCATTATCTTCTAAAAAAATAAAATAACTTATTTAAAATACTGCTGTGCATTGCAAAGTTGCCTTTTTCAAAAAAAGAAAATCACTCAACGTGCTATAGTGCATAGCACATGGCCCTAAGATGCTTCTCTCTCAAAAAAAAAAAAAAAAAAAAAAGAGCGAAAAATACTATTACCAGCAACACACAAAATGACAGAAAAATACACACACAAAAAAAAGAGAAACATACAAAATGACATCAAACACACGCACACACACAGAGAGAGAGAGAATGATTTAAATACCAAAAAACACAAAGTAAGAGACAAATATACTGAAAAATGAAAAGAACAAACAACCACAAAAAACACAAAATGATGATAGAAATGTTTTTGATTTGAACATTAACTGAAAATACAAGAGTCAATGTTTGGTCCCACACCAGGTGGGAGATGACCGGGATTCATAAAAACTATAGAAATAAATGTATTGAGACACTAAATACTGTTTTATTCCACTTGTTTACAAAATGACATTGTTTAAAATGTGTGTTTTCACTCATTCATTCCATCATTATGCTCCATAGTTACTTTTTCACAGAAAGGCGGTACATGCATTCAGAAGTAAGAGAAAGGTAATAATTGAGCAGAAAAAGTTTGAGGCCCACTGTATTAAAGGACTGTTTAATACATAATAAATATACGGTAATAGCCATGGCCTGATAAATGAATAAAAAAAACTTTAATAAGTTGGCTTTGAAAGCTAATTTGTATTAAGTGTGACTCCATGAATGTTGACAGTTTAATATTATTCTCTGAAAAATATATTCTAATTTTATATTAAAGAGTAGATAAATGCACTAAATGTCAGTATTAAGTGATATAGATAAACTTGATGCACCTTTAGAATAAATAACTGATTGAACTGCAAATAACTCATGAATTGTACTATTGTTAAAAATGTTTTCCCTTGTCAACGTGTAGAAAGCCATATATACAGGTGCTGGTTATATAATTAGAATATCATGAAAAAGTTGATTTATTTCAGTAATTCCATTCAAAAAGTGAAACTTGTGAAATGTATACATTCATTTCACACAGACTGACATATTTCAAGTGTTTATTTCTTTTAATGTTGGTGATTATAACTGACAACTAATGAAAACCCCAAATTGAGTATCTCAGAAAATTAGAATACTGTGGAGAGGTTCAATATTGAAGACACCTGGTGCCCTGCAAAGTCCTTTAAATGGTCTCTTAGTCTAGTTCTGTAGGCTACACAATCATGGGGAAAACTGCTGACCTGACAATTGCAAGGAGGGCAAGACACAAAGGTCATTGCTAAAGAAGCTGGTTGTTCACAGAGCTCTGTGTCCAAGCACATTAATAGAGGCGAAGGGAAGGAAAAGATGTGGTAGAAAAAAGTGTACAAGCAATAGGGATAACCACGCCCTGAAGAGGGTTGTGAAACAAAACCCATTCAAAAATGTAGGGGAGATTCACAAAGAGTGGACTGTAGCTGGAGTCAGTGCTTCAAGAACCACCACGCACAGACGTTTGCAAGATATGAATTTCAGCTGTCGCATTCCTTGTGTCAAGCCACTCTTGAACAAGAGACAGCGTCAGAAGCGTCTCGCCTGGGCTAAAGACAAAAAGGACTGGACTGCTGCTGAGTGGTCCAAAGTTATGATCTCTGATGAAAGTAAGTTTTGCATGTCCTTTGGAAATCAAGGTTTCAGAGTCTGGAGGAAGAGAGGAGAGGCACAGAATCCATGTTGCTTGAGGTCAAGTGTAAAGTTTCCACAGTCAGCGATGGTTTGGGGTGGCATGTCTTGTGCTGGTGTTGGTCCACTGTGTTTCCTTAGGTCCAAGGTCAACGCAGCCGTCTACCAGGAAGTTTTAGAGCACTTCATGCTTCTTGCTGCTGACCAACTTTATGGAGATGCAGATTTCATTTTCCAACAGGACTTGGCACCTGCACACAGGGCTAAAGTACCTGGTTTAATGACCATGATATCCCTGTTCTTGATTGGCCAGCAAACTCGTCTGACCTTTACCCAATAGAAAATCTATGGGGTATTGTGGAGAGGAAGATGGGAGACACCGGACCCAACAATGCAGAATAGCTGAAGGCCACTATCAGAGCACCCTGGGCTCTCATAACACCTGAGCGGAGCCACAGACTGATCAACTCCATGTCACACCGCATTGCTGCAGTAATTCATGCAAAAGGAGCCCAAACTAAGTATTGAATGCTGTACATGCTCATACTTTTCAGTTGGCCAACATTTCTAGAAATTTTTTTTGTATCAGTCTTAAGTATTATTCTAATTTTCTGAGATATTGAAATTGGGATTTTCATTAGTTGTCAGTTATAATCATCAAAATTAAAAGAAATAAACATTTGAAATATATCATTCTGTGTGTAATGAAGGAATATCATATACAAGTTTCACTTTTTGAATGGAATTACTGAAATAAAATCAACTTTTTCATTATATTCTAATTTTATAAGCAGCACCTGCAGTTACATGTGCCATGTGAATGAGTGATATTATCTTAACCAAAGACAAACAACAACCAGGCTGTTCATCCTGTCACGTTGTGTGTTAATTCTTAGAGTAAAGACAAAGACGAGCCACGGACAGCTGCTTATCCTCCATAAAATCAGCCCCTTCCATCAAAGAAAGGTCAGATTTCCTCTCACTACACATCTGCTGATAAAAGCTCCCTGGTTCTGGCTTTCTTTGACACTGCCTGCTTCACTTGTGCAGGATGACCAAGGCTTTTGTGTCCATCCAGCTGGAAAAAGTGGCTCTATGAGATGAGATGGTGCATGCTTTTGTAAAGCAGTGAGTGAGTGGATCATCAGGTGGTTGAGTAGAGGGAAAGTGTGTTTGGATATCCATTAAGTAAAAAGTCATTTGTTATTCTCTGCAGGAAAAAATAAAAATTATATATATAAATGGCAAGCCGTTCAGGAAATTATATATATATATATATATATATATATATATATATATATATATATATATATGAAAAACACCACACAGAACGACCAACAGACAGACTTTTACTCGGCTGCGTTTGATAAAAATGATCTTGTATCATGTTTTCCACCTCACACCTCACAGAGTTTGTGTGTCGATGACGTTTCGTTTAAAAGATTTTATAACGTGCAAAATGAACATTTTACTGCCCGTAAAAATGGTTTTTGTAAAAGTGTCAAATGGTAGAAGTTCTAACATCTATTGTTCCTCACACCAGCCTCAAAGTCAATAGTCAGTCACCAGATTATCTGGATACTATTTGGACCGCAACACTGCGAAACAAAACATAAACGTGAGCAGCTTTTTACGAGCTAAAACATCCACAGACTGAATGAAAACATGAGCAGGACCAGAAAACTGCTGAATTTTTTATTTTTTTTTTAAACTACATCAGGCATTTGCATGTGGCACACCACTATAAAGTATTACTGTGTTGCAGTATCAGGTTGTTGATAAATGGTTATGAATAACTGTCAATAATTGTTTTTTTTTTTTTTTACTTCTGAGATTCCATAGATCCGTCAATCCATTCAGATGAATTACTGTATATTTGATCAAATCTGTAGGGTGGTAGATTTTATAAAGTTGCTTTAAAAACAAAATATTTTCAATTAAAAACTTCAGATTGAATTTGTATTTTATTTTATTGAAGTCATGTTTTTTGTATTTGGGCTATATTATAGCTATAACATTAGTGTCTTTATTATTCGGTCCCAGAAACTATTGCTTGAGTCCATAGAACTTTTAGATGCTTTTACTGCTGATTTTAATGTTTTTATTTATTTAAAAAACTGTTAAATTGCCCCATGTATGAAACACGCTATACAAACAAATTTGCATTGCCTATTTATTTTCTTTTCATTGAAGATAAATGTGGTTGTTTTTGCATACATTAACAAGTAGTGTTGGTATTCCAGTCACCAACGGTGTACCTCACTAACACTACAATCCACAGACACACACACTCCATTTGTACAGCTGTAAAGCTCATAGAGTTAGTGAGGCTGGTGTAAAATTACAAACTGAGGATGCTGCATGCCCGTAGTTTAAACTGCTGATCAGATGTCCATTCTTCAGAGACACAAATGTAATTTATTCTAGAAGTTGGTTTAATTGAAGAATAAATATAAAACCACATTTTGCAGAACTTTGGTTTTTAACTAATGATTAATGCGATATTTGAAGTTGAATACAAGCCTGAAAGTGATGTGTCAGTGACATTTATTTCCCGTCTCATTTTATCTATTCATTCAATCTCATTAAAACTGTTTTTCCTGATCATTCTAATTGATTGTGCAAGTTATTGATCCAACATTAACTCAACTTGGACACAGATCAACAGAATTTTCTGGGTTTTTTGGACGGTGGAGGAAAAGAAAACCTTTTTTTTTTTCTTTTGCACTTTTAATGAAAACGAATGAAGAAAACTTGGCATCTTTAACATTCCATTGCATTTATTCAAAATGTTGGTATAACTGATAATGATGTAGTGTTTATAATATTGTGAGCAGCCCTAACCCATAATGTGTGTTTGAAATAAATGCCAGCTTATTGTTACTAAACTGTGGGTAAAGTTCCTTCATGTGGTGCATTTACTATAACTACATTACCAGTTCTTAATGTTTGTTTGGGATTGTTCTATAAACTGAATGATAGATTCAGGGTCTGTCCTCTTGAATCCATGTACTGTTCGTTCTTTGGTTTTTCCATTTTAAAACCAAATCCAAATAACAAATAAACTGTGGTTATTTTGTTTTACTGACTTTAAACCTGGTTTTTGACCACACCATTTGTTATTTTGATTTGGTTTTAAAACAGAATAACCAAAGAACGAACAGTACACAGATTATCTTGGATCAATCCCGGCTCTGTTTCCGTTGCACCAGTCATATTCATATTCAAATTCAGTTATTTTGGTTTAATGTCTTCAGACAAACTGTCCCATAGTAAGCGTTTACCAACCCTTTCCCTCGACACCGTGCTGCAGTAGCAGAGTCAGGATAAAGTGAGTTGCAGGGTTGGAGTAAAGGAGCCAGAAGACTTGGTCCAATTAGCCAAAAGAGAGATTGTCACTACAAAAGTCTGGAATGCTTTCTGCGTGATAATGAATCTTCCACCAAAGAAAGCATCAAAATAAGATTCAAAAAGCTCATTTGGTTTGTGAGAACATTAAAAGTTGGTGCGTTCCTGTTCCATCAGCAGCTTTGTGGTCCCTCAGCTGTCCTGGGCCATCCCTGTGGTGTACAGGTAGGACACAGTTCCTGCCTGGATCTGAAACGTGGGCCCCTGGATGTGATGGTTGGAGATCTGCTTGTTGGTCTGGCTGATGTTGATTGGCTGGCTGCTCTGGCTGCTGATGCGTATGGCCTGCAGGGCCTGGTTCTGTGGGTCCTGCGGGTCGGGCTGGTTCATCATCTGGAGCTGCTGAACAGGATGCTGAGTCATGTGCAGCGGTTGCAGCTGCTCCATGGCCTCTTTGCTCAGGGTGATGACATGCATCTGCTCGTAGTGTGGGTTCATCTGGCCCTCCAGCATGCTGATGGTGTGGATCTGAGGGGATGGGTCCACCATGTTAGTGTGGGTGAGCAGAGCCACGTTCTGCACTGAGGACTGGGGGAGGAGGGTGAGCCTGGGGTGCGGGGACTGGGTGGCCCCTCCCTCTGTGCTGATCACACTCAATTCCTGCTCAGGCACAAAGTTCATGTTCCCGACATCCTCCGACACCACCAGCTGGATGTCCTGGTCTGAGGCCGAGGGCAACTGGTACGGCTGGAGCTGGAGAAGGTTCTGGACCTCCTCCTGTGGCCCTGCAGATGCTGAGTCAGCATCTATTGCCACTGCTTCAGACGAATCATCAGAGGACTTGGTCAGGGCTGCCGTTTCCTTATTGTGGGACTTAGTGTGTGTTTTCAGGTTGTCCAGGCGTGTGAAGGAAAGGCTGCAGAGGGAGCAGGTGAAGGGTTTCTTCCCTGAGTGTGAGGCCACATGTCGCCGTCGCGCACTTGAATCTGAGAAGGTCTTGTTACAGATGTTGCAGTCATACGGTTTCTCACCTCTGGAACACACAGTGTCGTATATGAATTTAAGTATATTATTGTATGTGTAATTCAGGCTTGGTTCTTTGTGTATTAACAGTTATAATGTTTACGTTAATAGTGATAGTATTTATAATTGTGACAATGATGAGTATATGATGCTGGGGAAAATGATGACAATGATATAATACGACAACTAGTTATTTATAATATTAAAAACAATCATGACGGTATAGACAACCATGATGGTGGCAACAGGTACAGATGTATAAGTTTATTTTGAATTAAATATTAACAATTTTTTTTTTGCTGTTGCTTTTTTACAGTAATTGTGTCATTTTTCGTTTATTGTCTTTTTTCCTTTTGGAATTAAAATTGTTTGAATGTCTGAAATAAACATTACGTTACACAAACCTAACCGTCCATTTTCTGACCCACTTTGTCCTATTTCAGGGTCGCGGGCACATTACAAAAACCAATATTAAGCACAAATGTAAGTATAGCTTGAACAGAAGATGTTTGCTGATGTTGTGATGTTGACTGTGTTTGAAATCGCATAGTAACGTACTACAAACTAAACACTCAATTAGTATACCTGTATAATGTCTACAATATTCTATTAGTATGAATAGGATGACCATTCCCACTAAAGTATACTTCCAAAATGCATTTCAAACCTACAACGACAAAAACCTGAATCACACTGAGGCTAAATATCTCCGCTGATTCTCCACCTTTGAAAGTTCTGAAAACATTTTAAGTGAGAAAGTGACCAAGTAGAATATCAACATGTGCTCATTTGATCCATAAAACTCACAAAAACACATTTCATGCCAACAATTTGGAGACCCTCCATTGTGCTACTGACAAAACTTCCAGTTAACTTCAAAACAAGAGCCCTATTTACATAAGCGTTAAAAAAAAATTAATGTAAGACAAGAAGAGAGGCTTTTATTTTGAAAAGGGGGTGATTTTTAGCTTGAAGTCGGTCCCAGGAACATTTAACGTCCCGCTCGCAATGCATTGTGGGGCGGTAGAGTATGACTTGTGTGTGCACCATCCATACATCAAATATGTCTCCATTTAGTATACATCCGGGTATTTCTTGTGTACTCAATCTTTCCATACAATCTAATGTGAACGCACTACATACTCATGTTGACGTCAGACATAGTATGAGTAGTATGACATTAACACAGCCAACGTCCCACCTGTGGATCCTGATGTGAGTCTGCAGTGTGCTCTTAGCTGTAAAACACTTCCCACAGACATCACAGGTGAACGGCTTCTCACCTGTAAAAACCCAGTGATGTCATCACCTGAGGCATGTTTTCAATAGTTTATAGTTTATAGTGTGTGGATTCACCTGTGTGTGTCCTCAGGTGCTTTTTTAGTTGAGCTGTGTCCATGAATCTGTGATGACACTGAGCACATTCAGGCAACGATTTACCTTTAAAGTAAGAAAATAAAATAAAACATTAAACTTGTTACATAAAACTTAAAGCAGCTGCTTTGGACGTCACTGGTTACTTACCAGTATGAACTCTGTAGTGGCTTTTGAGCTGCCGGCTCTGAGTGAAGCTTTTTCCACATTTATCGCAGTCAAAAGACTTCTCCTCTGAGGAAACAAGCAAAATCATTTACTGTTTGGACAGAAAACCAAAAGAAATCTTGAATTTTGAGTGTCCTGCAGATTAAATAATTTAAAAAAAATCCTCTTTAAGGTCTTTTTTTGTTATTTACATAATTTGCTATTTCTTAAAAAAAAAATTAAAAAGGAAAGTAAATATAAAAGCACATTTTGCATAACTTTGGTTTTCAACTAATGATTTTTGTGACATTTGCAGATGGATAAAGGCCTGACTCATTTTATTTATCCATTCAATTTGATTAAAACGGTTTTTCCTCATCAGTCCAGTTGATTGAACAAGTTATCGATCCAACACTAACTCAACTTGGACACAGATCAACAGAACTATCAGGGTTTTTTTGCACAGCGGAGGAAACCTTTTCTCTTTTAACCAAAACTACGAACATCAAAGTGAAAACATTTGATGTGCATTGATCAGCATGACAGCGACAATCACTAGCACCAAAAATGGCCCCAGCTGCAAATTCTTTAAATATGTGATTTGACGTGAAGTCATAATTGTCTGACTTTAATAGATTAAAACAAATTTCCAGCAGCACACTGCACCTTTAACGCAATCAAGTAAATGAAGGTCAAGTTACATTTCAGCTAAACAAAGATAAATGATTTCATATCATTTGAAGAACATCTAATGTTGCACTTTTGTTTATTCTTGAATCTCTTCCTAAACTTCTTCACACAAAGTGACAGAAAACCTGTTTGAGATAAACACACAAATAGACGTTGGCTGTGTTGTAAATGTTACACTACTATACTTCTACTCATACTAAGTGTGACGTCAACATGAGTATGTAGTGCTTTCACTTTAAATAGTATGAAAATATTGAGTATGCGAGAAATACCCGGATGTATACTATATCAGGAAAAGTGTGCACAGTGTGAACACTTGTCATACTTAACCACCCCATGATGCATTGCGAGAGTAGTGTAAATTAGTCCTCTGATTGGCTTCAAGCTAAAAGTCAAACATCCCGTTTTCAAAACAAAAGCATCTTTTCTTGCCTTCCATTGGGTTTTCGAATTTTTCTGTAAATAGGGCTCTTACTTTGAAGTTAACGGGAAGTTTAGTCAGTAGCACAATGGAGGGTCTTTGAAAATCTCAGAAATGTTGGCATGAAATGTGTTTCTTTAAGTTTTATGGATCAAATGACCAAATGTTGATATTCTACTTGGTCATTTGATTACACAACTTTCAGAACGATCCTTTTCAATGTAGCACTTCTAAATAGGAAGGTAAACAGTAGCTCTGGTGTTAGTTACGGTGTAAATCATATGTGTAAATGGATAAGAAAGACACAATTAAAAGCTCTGAAGCTGCATGTGAGCATGTGCCTGCGTGCGTATGCCTCTGCTACAGGAGAACAACACTCACGGACACAAAGGCACAGTTAGCTTAGCATGTCGGCAGTAATACACAAAAATAGAGAGCAAAGGATCGCAATTTGTAATTCCTATAATGCGGAAATAAGTCCTGGTGTAGCTGCAAATAAAACCCTACCTTATTCACCATAAGAATCCACCACACCACAGAGTATGCAGCATTTAAAGCTAGAAATCAAGCTAATGCTAAAGCTAAGCTAGTGCGGCAAAGAGCCATTGGGCTGCGGTTGCAAACTTGTATTACTACTAGTGTGGAATTATTCTACAATATTCACTCATCATGACAGTAAAATAGACCATCCTAAGTCAATCTACTGCAGTAATTCCTCTCCCAACCAGTAGAAAATGTTGTGAACAACTGATTATGCATGATAAAAAAAAAACAGTCATATACCGTGAAACCGTTACAATTTCTTGTGTGTTTTAATATTTTAACAGGTTTTTTGTGTTTTAATATTGTAATAGGTACTGTTATTGTTGTTATTGACTTGTACATGTATTGTCATGCTTGTATTTTAATGCCTTTTTACAGATGACTACAGGGGACTACAGATGAAAAATAGCCTTCTGGCTAACTCTGGCTTTTTTTAACCATGTTTGTTCTTGGGTTCTATGAAATTGCACTGTCCCCTTTCAAATAAACCAATACAATACAATTTAGAAAAATACCGGAATATACATTTTTGGTCATACCGCCCAGCCCTAGTATATAGTGGACAGTATATACAGTACTAACTGAGTTTGTAGTGTATAGTACAAAGTGTGACATTTCAAACACAGCCCTAGTGTCTCTGACCTTTGTGTAGGTTCATGTGCTCCTGCAGGGAGTGCTTAGTGGAGAGCGCCTTAGAGCAGATGCTGCAGATGAAAGGCTTTTCTCCAGTGTGTATGCGCTGGTGATCCAGTAGAGTGTGTTTTTGAGTGAAACGCTTCATGCAAACTTTACACTGGAAAGGCTTCTCACCTGAAACCCAGACAAATCATTTTTCATCATTATAGCAGAGGTGACAGTAACAGATTGCAAGTACTCACATTATTGTAGTTGAGTTGCTTTTATGATTACTTGTACTTTTTTGAGTATATTTCAAATTCAGTCATTTTACTTGTACTTAAGTACATTTTAAAAGAAGTAATTTGTTACATTTCAACACCCATCCGTTACTGAGTAAATTATTATTTTTTGATATTTCCGTTTCATGGCCTCTTCATAAACTGCTGACCTCATCAGGAACATTGAACATATGTTCTATATCCATATGTTCTTAGTCGGGCCATTTCTGAACAAAGCCCAGCCACTTTCTTTGATTCAGGTTGTGCTTTCTACCTATTATGTGGTTGCCCACATGGTACGTTTGGCATGGCACTGTTTCAGAGTTCATAAATGTTGCTATACTTAGAGCCTGATCATTTATTTTATTTTGAATTTAATTCATTAGTACAGTGCCTGTCAGAAGTATGCATTCATGTGGGAGCATAAGTAGAGATGTCAATTATGGCCAAATGAGTATGTGTTTGAAGGTTGGATGTACAAAGAGGTGTTATAAAAGGGTTTATTTGCAGGTGCAAAGTAAAAAAAGCATGTGCGATTTCCCTGCTTTAATTTTATGGGACATGCAGATGATAATGTGTTTGTTGTTTATTTTATACTATTTTTTATATTTTTGTTTGGTGTATTTTTCTGTAATGTATGTTTTTTGGAGTCATTATGTGTATTTTTGTGTCTTTCTGTTGTCTTTTTGTGCTTTTTTTGAATAATTATTGTTTTTGTTGCCATTGTAGTGTGATTCTGGAGTTATTTTGTGTATATTTGTATCTTTTTTGCTGTAGTTTTGTGCATTTCTGTTGTCATTTTGTTTATTTTTTGTATAAATATTTAGTTTTGTGTAATTTGAGTCATTTTCATATTTTTGTTGTCTGGTGTATTTTTCTGCAATATATGTTTTTTGGAGTCGTTTTGTGTGTTTTTGGAGCCTTTTTGTACATTTTTGTGCATTTCTGTTGTCGTTTTGTGTATTTCCTGTATAAATATTGTTTAGTTTTTTGTTTTATGTCATTTGTGCATTTTTTTGTATAATTATTGTTTTTTGTTGCCTTTGAAGTGTGATTCTGGAGTCATTTTGTATCTTTTTTAGTGTAGTTTTTTTGCATTTCTGTTGTCTTTTGTGTATTTTTTGTATAAATATTTGGTTTTGTGTATTTTGTGTCATTTTCATATTTTTGTTGTCGTTTGGTGTGTGTGTGTGTTGGGGGGGGGGGTGAATCCACTCTAAACTTTCACTAAACGTTATCTATTTTCAGTAGTTAGGTGTAGTGGCAGGTGTGTCGTTGCCTTCAGTATGTAGCACCGTCTACGTAACATGTAAACACTTAGATCTGACTCAGAGCGTAACACTACAGTCACTACCACCCTATGGACAGGTGTCTTGACACAGCAGCAGCCATTGCTGTCAATAACTTCCGGGTGAGATCTGTCCGGTCTCAATAGCGAACGGTCAAACTAACATGAAAATAAACCATTGGAAACGTCATCACCAAATAAGGAACAGTAAAAAAAAAAAAAGTCCACAGGAGCTCTGGCACGCATCGGAAGTGATTGAGCTGTGGAGTGAAATACGTACATATAGATGGTGTGCTAGCACCCCCTCACACTCATCCAGAAGTGAAATAAAATTAAAATAAACATTTGGAAATGACCAAATTACTCCAAAATAACAGATAGGTAGAGTGAGATGTCTAACAACCGAAGGGTTGGGTGTTTGAATCCCGCTCTTGCCAAGTCATTGTTGTTGTGTCCTTGGGCAATGCATTTTGTCCACATTTCCTAGTATGAATGTGGTGAGTGAGTGTTGGTGGCGGTTGAGGGACCGATGGCACACTATGGCAGCTTCGCCTCTGTGAGTCTACCCCAGGACAGCTGTGGCTACAATAGTAGCTTACCACCACTGGGTGTGGAGTGAAAGAATAATGCACAACAATGTAAAAGGCTTTGAGTGTCTATGATAAAGTGCTATATAAAATATGATTTATTGTTATTATTATATCAGTTCTCTTTACAGTAGCAGAAGCCATGATGCTCTAGTTTGTGAGGTGAATAAATAATGGATGGATTACCTGTGTGAGTCCTTTGGTGGATCTTTAGAAACGGCTGGTTTTTGAACACTTTTCCACAGTCTTCACACCGTGCCTCAGTGCGGGGGTATTTCCTCTTCCTGCCTCTCTTCCTCAGCTGTTTGCCTTCATCTTCATCATTGCCCACTTTGTATCCTTTATATTTTACAGGTGATCTTATTCTGCGTTTGCTCTGGTGCTCTCTCGGGTTATTATAACCCGGGTCTTCTGTGAGCTGTGACCCAGCCTGGATACCCTCTGGTGTCCCCCCAGGCTCTGTCCGCAGCACACCTGTGCTTTTCTTTGGTCGTCCTCGTTTGTGTTTCTGCACATCTGCCACCACAGATTTCAGAGACTTAACCTCATGACCTGGAGCCTGTTGAAGATCAGCGAGCACGTTGACAAGGTCGCTGACCTTCAGCAGACGAGCCGTGGCTAATAGCTGCTTTGCTACACTCTCCTCCACACACACCTGGGCGCTGTAGATGAACTCCAGCACCAAGGAAAACGTCCTGGCAGTCACACCGTCCAGCTGATGCACGGACTGATGGTTCTGAGGTTCTGCTGTGAACATGAGGGAGAAGAACTCACTGCTGGCTGCCAGCAGTGCTCTGTGGGCTTTAAACAGAACGTCCTCTACAACCAGAGTAACGTCACACAGCACATCTCTCCTCCTCAGACCGTCCAACTTTAATAAGATGCTCTGTTGGTGTGTTTCTGAGTGAAGAGACGAGAATGATGAAGAGGATGATGTGACTTCCTGGAACATTTCTCCTGAGATACAACCACAATGTTTCTGAAACTAATAACACAAATGTGTCAACACACAACATTACCGCAAAAAATGAGAAAAAACAGTGACAGTGGGCTTTTTAGATCACTCATGTACAATAGTTACATGTACTGTTAAACCCGAATACATATTAATTACAACAAGTTTATTTTGTCCTCTTTTTTGAAATAATATGTTAATGCTTCAATTATTCAGACAACCTTTTTCAGGAAATGTACTTTGATCTACTGACATGTTTCGACATGTTGATCTCCTGACAGTCGAAACAGGTCAGATCAAAGTTCATTTCCTGAAAAAAGTTGTCTCAATAAATGAAACCTTACATATTATAACATAAAAAATATCACAGCAATGTGAAGGCTGGAACTGTTTAATATGCGTCACATTAACGTTCACTGGACTTTAATTTTTTTTTCTTTTATGCTCTCTGTACATTTTGTGTTTAAATTCTACTATGTATATTGGTATTTGCTTCTCATATTTTATTTTATTTAAGTACTTGTTATTTAGCCTTGTTTTTTCTTTCGCACCAATACACCAAGACAAATTCCTCGTATATGTAAATGTACTTGGCAATAAAAACCGATTCTGATTTTGATAAATATTCACATTTACTAATAATCTTAATATTTTTCTCAAGTTTGGGTAACAGACTATTCTTATTGTTGATATTTGTCATTTTTAGGCGATACAACAATTACTACACTGACTTATTTAGAAACACCAATTAGTCAACTTTACTGATCATTTAAACATTGTTAAAAGACCATTTTTGCTTTGACTGTGATGCTTTTTATGTTGCCCTACAAGAACAATTTTGTAATCCCAAAATAAAGATGAACTCATCAAATTATTGTGAAAGTTGGAAAATCCTCTTAATTTGGATCAATACAAGAGCTGATGTGGGTCCCTGAGCTAAACTGGTTGAAAACCTCTGTTCTAAAAAAGCCTCTTCGGTGTTTATTATATTGGAGTAAATATGAATTATAATAAGGATCATTTTTACACATGTGGCTCATCCTGCTGCAGTCAAACCCAGTTGTTCCAGAGCTCCTTGAAGATGTAAGGCTTGATTTAGTGTCATGTAGGGGTGTGTATTAGAGGTGGGAACCTCTGGGCACCTCACCATATGATACGATACGCGATACAAAGCTCGCGATAACAATTATCTCGACGATACTGCGATATATTGGTCAGAAATCAATCTACGATTATCTATGACATAACAAGAAAAAAAAAGTTTAAATGAAAAATACAATAAATATTTTATATCTCTGAAAGACAATAAATTGAAAAAGTGTCCTATGAACAGTGACACTATTTTAGTGCAACATTTTTGTCAATAAATGTCAACATACCAATGTAAACAAATAAGTATCTGCAATAGTGATTTCTGGAAACAAAACATAGGGTCTTTCTTACCAATGAAACCATTACAGTGCAATATTCCAGTAAACAATATATTGGTTCCTTCAACAAACAGTGACAACATTTCTGTGAAGACCTACCTGCACATTTTAGTGAAAAAGCAGAAAAGGTTTTGAATTTTTTTTTAAAAATCGATACTTAGCGGAAGCATATCAATAATCGATCGTGCGGAAAATGTTGCGATATATCGCCGTATCGAGATATCGTCACACTCCTAGTGTGTATTGCCTGGCATTTGGCGATACGATTCGTATCCTGATACATGGGTCACAATACGATACGATATATCCCGATATTAAAGTAAAAGGCAATTATTGTGATTTTTTTTTTTTAATTTTAAATACATGACTTAAGAAACAACTAATATGTAAATGTCTACACCTTCATGAGAACATTATATATTAAATATATGTTATTGGCATATTTTACACTCAAAACATTGGCTTTAACATGCCATGTGCCAACAACTTAAAATAAAAAATAACATACAATCTGCCTGTGGTTTTTAAACCAACTTTGACCTTAGTGCAACTTAACTGAGGTATATGTCTAGAACAACAGATAGAAAGTTAGTACTTTCTTTTAGATTTTATTGAAAAAGCACAAGCTGTGATATTGACGCCTTTTTGAATCGATCCGAGAATCGCGCAACGTAATATCGCGATATATCGCTGTATTGATTTTTTTCAACACCCCTAGTGTCATGTTTACTTTAGACTTACTACAGTAATGTAAAGTAATGATTTTTTTTCTTAATTTGTTCATCAGAATTTTATTTATTTATTTTTACTGTAATTTTAGTTTCAATTGACTTGATTCTCAGATATTTTAAAGCAATAAACATATAATCTATTCATATTTAATAACATCTCTAACATCATCTGCCATCAGGATACATCAAGCAAACAGCAAGTTTAAGGCAAAACAAACGTATCTGTAATGCTCATTTTATACACAATGTATAATTCAGTGCACTTTACATGATTAAAAATGAAAGAGTCGGAGAGAGATTATAAATAATAAACTCACAGTGCAAAGCTTAAAACATCAAAAACATTTGTAAAAATAAATAAATAAAAATCAGTTAAGACGCCTCACAGAGATCATTTCTGATTGGCTCGTTTACCATCATGTCCCACCTTTTTACACTGATGTTCTTGCTAATTTGCTAGTAATTGGATGGAATTAGTCCTAAAGGTTTAAAGGTTACTTCTTCTAGTTTTTATGTGAATTAAAAAAATCTGAATACATTTCGTCATTGTTTTGCATCGATAACTATGACGATATTCAAAAGTAAAAGTGAAAATAAAAAGCAGTGTATCAGGGAATACAGGAAACTTCTATTTATTATTACTTGCTATTGGAGAAAAACAAAAACTATAAAGTCTTATTCGTAAATTATGTACAGAAAGTGCATATGCTGTGTGCATATTTAAGACACGTCAAATTGTATTCTTTAGAAAGGCTATTTATCTAACCAGTCTGGTATTATTGATTAATTTATTAGTTTGTATTGCTCATACCATTCATAGCGGTCTGTCCTCACAGGTCTTTCACTGACATTTCTGTCCATGTTAGCTTACAAGCTAATCGCCTCAAGTCAAACAAAACATCAACTGCTCGGCAAAAAACGGCCTTTGAGTGTGTGCACGGATAGATTTGTTTTTTTTATTTTGTTTAAAGCCACAACGTTTAGGTTAACCGGTTATAATGGTGCTGCATCGGCTGAGCAAAGAGAAATAGTGAGCTTTAAGGACCTTACCTTCGTTTTCAAACAGGAAACAGGAGCGAAATGAAGCGTCTTCTCGCGAGATGTCAAGTAAGAGCGAGATTTACGTTCAACTGATCTACATATATTGTGGATGGGCTTGTTCTCGTTTGAAGCAGCAATCTTTTGGTTTAAGGGTCAGATGTTACAGAATAAAAGTATAAATTGGTCATTTTACGGCATGTAACACCTGTTTTAAAATGTATTTGGTTACATTGTAAATGTGTTTGGTTAAATATTATATAGAGCAACGTTTATGTTGTGTCATGCTGAGTTATTCTTCCAGTAGTACATAGCCTTCTGTTTGTGCTTGTGGAGATAAATTCCAGAAGATGGCGCTAGTGCAACAATAAGGGCACAAGTTACTAAAAAACCTCATATTGAGTGAAATCGACTTAACACAGATTGTGATAGTTTCAATAATGATTGGGAATGATCTATGTCTACTGTACACAATTGGCTATTTTTCTGCACAGCAGTGCCCCATGACATGAATGATTCATTCCTGTGCTGAAATTCACTTGTAAATGACAATGTCAGTAAGTGGAAATTGTAGTTTATATAATTAATATTGTATGTAGGCAAACACATAGTGTGGAAAACTGACATTTATAACTGAATTTGTAAAAAAAAAATTAAAATAAAAAAAAAAGACAAAGATTTGTAATCTCAGACATAAAGCAACAGGGAGTTGAGATCTGGTTACAAAATAAAAGCACAAAGAGGAAAAGATTTAAATGCGACCCTAATCCTGGCTTAGTAAGCATCATCTCATGGTAACAAGATTTCATTTGTTTATGTGTGTGTGTGTGTGTGTGTGTGTGTGTGTGTGTCATGTAAATATGTTTAATTTCCAAACTCAACAGTTGGAAGGGATTTTTTTTGCTGATTTTGTTTTTCTACATTAAACATGATCCTTTCTCAGCCATGTTTTCAAATAACTGAAAATCTTTTACTTTAATGTTCTTTTTAAAAAAACTAGAGTTGGAACTTCCAGAATATTTAGTACTTGTTAAATTATGGTCCCAATAAAGTCTCGACTGAAACATGTCCATGACCACAAATGGGAATATTATTAAAACAGCCACACTGCCTGATGACAAATAGGAACGAGTAATGTACGTACAGTCAGAATTCCAGTGAAATGTCTTTATTGTATACATATTTTCTCTATTTACAAACCTTTGTCACATATAAAAAAAAAAATATATTGTACAATGTTATAAAACCAGTATTAAACACAGCAGGTTACACACAAGTGTAGATAAACTACGTAAACTAATAAAGAATGACTTGCTCCAGAGCGTAGGCATTAGATGTCAAATACATTTTATTTCTTTTATTTTGCTACATTCCTTGACATTTTTTAAATCTCATGTTTTATACTTTTAAATTTTTTGTAATTCAAATGTAGTTTTTTTTGCTACGTATTTTTATTTTCGTCTTAACAAATAAAGTCGTATTGGACTGGATTGGAAAGTGTCACGGCAAATTTGCGGTTGACCTCATTTGGAGACATGATTTATTGCTCTGGTTGAATGATGGAGTCCAGGAGAGGCATTGATGATTTTATAAAAAAGATTTATTATAAAATAAAATAAAATAAAAAGGAGTAAAAAAGAAGCTTCCATCCTGAAAGAATGAAAGGCAAAGGCTCGTGGCAGAGCAAAAAGGCAAGACCCACTCTAACTAACAGTTTCACAGCTTAAGCTTTTATACAGATAACAGAAAAGTTCCACCCTGAGGTGAGGAGAAGGGGGGAGTCAGATGCCCAACAGTGGAAACATTTGAGGATGATGAAGACGTGTATATTATGAGGAAGATTGGGCGCCACTCTTATCTATCCTTGATAGTGTGTGTGTTCGTGTATATCTGCATGTCAGTTTGAGTTTTGGCCTTCAGCAGAGACTCTGTGTTGCACTGAGTACAATACGATCTGTACTGTTTAATCTAACATGATTCAGCTGTTCAAAAGTGCAAAGAGTAATGGAGTCATCATGTATTAAAACATGACAAATGAACATACATTTGACGATATGATGATGAATATAAAAATTGCCATAACAAAAGACATTGCAGGAAGTAGTTTGAGGGAGTTTGTTGTGTCTCTGCAACATCTCCTGATTGGCTGCAGGGTTTCTTGTGTTTCTAATGGCCTTTATGTTTCACTGACGTCGTTGAGGGAAGTCAGGCTGGCGTTCATGGTGTCGTCTGTCTTTACGTCAGATGTGACCTGGAACATCAGAACAAGAACATGACACACATATAAAGGAATCCTCAACCCAAATGACAAAGACAACTCAACTGGAAGACTATGATATATAATCTTTACTGCTGCATGGAAAGTTTGGCCTATGGATTGGACCAGTAGTTCCCAAACTTTTCCCAGTCCCGTACCCCATCAGATATTTAACCTGAAGCCCTGTGCCCCCTACTCCTGCACACTTAAACATAATAATGTAATCTCAGATAAAATGTGTAATTTGCTCCATTTATATTCGTTTCAAATTCTTGATTTTAATTCACATACCCCCTATGACACTTGTGTCAAACTCAAAGACCAAGGACCAAATCTGGTCTAGTTCAGCCCGCAGGAGAAAGTAAAAATGACAGAGGAATCATGAATCATTGTGAAAATGAAACTCAACAATATTTGCAGGGCTCACAGTTTTCTCGCTGCCTATATCACATGATTGCAGTCATCTTTAAAGTGAAACTCAAAATTCGTACAAAATCCATACATTTTCCTCAAATTATGACATAATTTCTCTAAATTAATTAGAAATTGGTCACAAAATCAAGCAAAATTAAAGTGAAGATCCTGTTGGGACTGATATCACATCACTTATTGCTTGGATAATATCATTTTTTTAAAAACATATTTTGTATTTAATGTATACGTAGAGGAGGAAACTAGGGCACAATAATGTTGAAGTTAACGTTTGCAGTCTTACATTTATATTTATTATGTAGCCTAAAAACTAAATGTACTGTAACAGAACACATGTCCAGGTTTAAAATCTCAGAGAAAAGAATCATAAAGGCATAAAGCTCTGTGAGTTACTTCACTGCTTTATGTCCACTTACAGGACTGTTAAAAAACATAATCCAATAAAAAATAAAACGGTCATTTTTATGCTTTTTTTTCAAAAGTTCTGGGACACTTTGAGCCAATTTGATTCAGCTGTGGAATTAAGCGACAAAATGCACTCCACTTTGTAAGGCCCAGCATGTTTTTAAGAAAATATTTGTTCAGAATTAAAAGGAAAAACTGAAGGATGTGACTGCTGACCTGACTGGAGGACATTTCTGTAGAACTTTCCTCACTCTCTTCTTCTACAGTGCTCCTCTTCCGACGACGAAAAACACTCAATACTTTCCTGCAACTCTGTGAACTGAACCCACACAACAAACAGGCTTTCACTCGTCTACCATCTACACCAGGGCTGTCAGACTCATTTCAGTTCAAAGGCCACATTTGGACCAGTTTGATCTGAAGTGGGCCCAACCACACAACTCCAAGCATTTGTTTAGAAATATTTTTGGAATTTTTCTTACATCTTTTGTCCCAAGATCTTCATCTTTCTCACCAATTTGTTCTTTTTCTTTACTGCAACCGAACAGAGGAGATTAATAATGTGATCAAAACAACAATAAGGATGAAAGAGGACTGTTTAGGTAAACAAGCGGCCAACCTTTTCCTTGCTCTTCTACCTCTTCCATCTCAGGATCCGATTCTTCAATGAAGCTCAACGGAGGTTTCCTGATCAGGAACAGAATTCAAAGAGATTTTTAGGAAGAATTAAATCTCAATCACCAAATATTCCATTTGATTTATTTGTGTAGATTATCGACTTTCAACCACAATTTTCTCAGGTGAACAACTAAATATAGAAATATTAAACACAGGCTGCTTTGTAAACAAAGGTAAACCTGAATCTGGAATTTTGTGTGTTGAAAGAATAAAAAGTGGTGATGTCATTTCCTTAAGTCGTAGGTTATTACTTGGCGCATTCACGATCGGGCATCCTGATAGCCTGAATATTTGTTCTAATTCCTTCATTCTTCATTCTAAAAGTAGCAACGTAGATTACAGAGTGTAGATTGTACTTAAGTGTGAGTAAAATTACACTTACACTTAGGAAAAAATACTCAATGTACAATTATCTAAAAAATCTAATTAAAACAGTGACTTTCAGTATTTGTATTTTATTTGATTATAATTAAAGTTATTATTTTCAAAATAATGAAACTGATAGATTATATTGCGCTCTAATAGCATTTTTTTTTTTTTTTTTTTTTTTTTGGTAAAATGATCAGATTTGGGTAAATTCTACTTTCTCCACACAATTATTTCAATTACACTGAGAAACATAGTGTTGACTAAAATTGTATAAATCTTAAAGAATCAACCACATCAGACTAACATCTAACCTGAAGTGTGTACATAACTTTACTAGGTTTCAATCAATAATTTATTTTAATGTGATATGTATTGCTTTAACTGAGGTAAAAAAAAAAAAAAAAAATCGTCATATCCATATGTGTCTCCAGGGTCTCTGTTGTGAAGTTGTTTTCAGCGCACACAGGGGGGCAGACGTCACCTGCTCAGTGGCTGATTCTCTTCCACAGAGACTTTAAATGCTTTCAGTCCAGTTTTCACACTGTCATAAAGCACATCTTTGTTTTGCTCCACCTCTGATGTGAGGATGCCGATTTTCACCTTGGAAATGCTTCTTTTCTTGCTTGACCTCAGTGGGCGGGGCCTCCGCTAATATTAAAATTTACCATTTAGATTTACCATTTAGCATCTGGATTTAATATTTAACATCTAGATTAAGATTTAACATTTAGATTTAGGTTTAACATTTAGATTTAGGTTTAGGTTTAACATTTAGATTTATAATTTTACAGGCGGAACAGGAGGGCATAACACGTAATATTGATCGAATTCAGCCGCCGCATTTATCAACACCCGATCATTTGTACGCTGGAATTGGTCAGATACGAATGTTTCATGAATCACACACTGGTCCTGTCGTACGACCACATTTGCACTCAGATTTGCACCATTTTTACGCAAGGTTGATAAATGAGGGCCATTGAGTGCAAATTTAATTCAGCTGAGCCAATTCTACACATGCCTTTCTTTTTTTAAACGGTGCAAGAACATTTTTGCACAGAACAAAATTGGCGATAAATAATCATATGTATTTTTAGTTGTAATAAATCATAATCCGAGTTTATGGTATCATGATCTGCTTGGAATTTACATTTGTGATTCACGTGTGTTTTCTGATGTGTATGTACAGCTTTCTTTTCTTCATTTTTTTCTGATCTTACTTTTCTGTAAGGCTCCCAGAAGTTTCCGTTCTCTGACTCTCCACCGACCTGACGAGCGTCAGTGTCACCTCCTTCCTGAGCTCAGGCTTGGGTTCTGTCTGCGCTGGACTCTTTTCAGATATGGTGTTTGAATCCTCTGACAGCTCCTGTATAGGATCCAAGATTGGAAAAGACACTGGCCTCATCGTGGAAACTCTCTTCGGTTGGGGCTCTGGTGCAGGTGAACTCTTGGTGACTGGTACTTCTTCTTCTTCTGCTTCTGCTTCTTCTTTGTGTTCTTCTTCTTCTTTGATGGGTGGGTTTAAATAAATGCTCTTTATCTGTTCCCTCTGAGCTTGGATGATGAGCTTCTTCTTCCGCAGAATCCGGGACATCTTGTGGTTCTCAGACTGGTACGTCTGCATTTTGCTCAGCTCATCCATCAGCCTGTCAGTCTCAGATTTGTGCTGAGCTTTGACTCCCTGCAACCTGGATTTCCATTTTTGACTATGTTTCTTTTTTTGCTGCTCCAACATCTGGATTGTCTGGCCCTGGATCTCCTTGTAGATGTCTCTCTGCTGCTGCGAGTCCACGGGGTTGACATGTATCTCCTGCCTGACAAGTTGATTCTGACTGATTTTGTCCAGAGCATGGAGGTTTTGGTTGTATTGGGACTCCATCTCCCTGAGCAAGCTATTTTTGGTGTCGTCAAGCTTGCGATCCAACTGGGCCATCGCCTCGTCGCTGACACGAGTCGCTCTCAGCAGGTCTTTCTGTGACTGCTGCTTCATTTTCAGAATTGTTTTGGCTTCAATGGTCTGCCGCTGCTCATTGATCTGCTCCTTTA
This sequence comes from Gouania willdenowi, assembly GCF_900634775.1. Classification (NCBI taxonomy): domain Eukaryota; kingdom Metazoa; phylum Chordata; class Actinopteri; order Blenniiformes; family Gobiesocidae; genus Gouania; species Gouania willdenowi. The sequence goes on from NC_041065.1 coordinate 11,673,487, forward strand.
GTCTATTGAGCTCTGATTTGAGGCCGATGTTCTCTGATTTGAGGCAGATGTTCTCTGATTTGAGGCTGATGTTCTCTGTTTTGAGGCTGTTGACCAGAGATGTATTGTTTGTGATGGGCTTCAGCGCGATGTCATCATCCTCCTGGTTTTTCAGGTGCCAGAGCAGCTGCTGGTGCTTCCTATCGGCCGCAGTCAGCCGCTCCTCGACCTCGACCAGGTTGTGGGTGAGGACCTCCTGGGAGTACAAGAGCCACTCCAGGGAGAGCTGAGCCAGCCTCAGCAGCTTCACTAAGGAGGGATCAATGGGGTTTCTGCAGCGGACGCAGCACTCGCCCTCCAGGTTGCAGAAGGTCACCATGTTGATGTGCTCCTGCAGCATGTCCACGTCCACCTGGCTCACCACCAGGTCCACGTCCACCGCGATGATCCGCCTCCAGTCCACGCTCTCCCGGGGCAGGTGGAATTTGAATGGAGTCATGACTGGTGCTGGTGCAGGGCTCCTACGGGTGTAACCACCATAGGGATATTGAACTCCTTCTAGGAAAAGCTGAAAGGGAAACAGCAGATATGAACCCCCATGTTATGGGACAGCGATTTTAAAGTTGTGCAAGTTAAGTTAAACAGCAACTTTTCGTAACACTGAGCAGCAAAACATTTTTTTTTTTTTGTTACTTTTGACCAGATTTACAGCAACATTTGGAAAATTTGTGATCATTTTCTTCTCGTAAAAATATAATGTCAATGGTAAATCAAAATCTAGATGCTAAATGTTAAATTTAAATCTAAATGTTAAATCTGAATGTAAAATTTAAATGTTATGGGTCAAACTCAATATTTAACTAATAAGTTTAAATTAAGCATTCAATATTTAACATTTAGAATTAACATTTAGATTCAACATTTAGATGTAAGATTTAGATGTAACATTTATATTTACCATTCAGCATCTCGATTTAACATTTAGCATCTGGATTAAAATGTAACCTTTAGATTTAAATGTAACATTTAGATTTAATATTTCACATGTAGTTTTAGATTTTTACAAGAAAAAATATCAAATTTCACAAGTATTGCTCTAAATCTGGTCAAATAAATACATTCACAAAAGTTTTTTTTAAATGTTGTTTGTTGCTAAATGTTGCCAAAAGCTGCTCTTTGCCATCAGCGCCCCATAACATGTGAGAACAAAAACAGACAAAGATCACATGGACACACTGCACTGCTCATCGCTTTATTTCATGTTTGAAAGGCTTAATTTTTTTCCTTGTGTAGATTTTAGATTTATATAATTATATTTTCATATTAAATAAATGTAGTTATTAAAAAACTTTGTCATTTAGTGTTTGAATAGTTTATCATTTTAACTTCCACTCTGATGTAACTTAAGAGTTTTGTTTTGGGTTTCCGTCTTATTTTGTACAATTTTAAAGACCTTTTTTATTTTTATTTTTTCATTGTTTGCCTAGTTTGTGGGTGTTTACTAAATTTGCACTTGTTTACCTGTAAATAAAACATGACAACCAATGAAAACTCAGGATTTTGTTCATATCCTGCATGTTAAAGTGCATCTTTGTGTGTAAACATTAACAAGTATCAAGAACAGTCCTTACTCGTTAGCTATTTTGGGTCTATTGTGAATTTACAAGTCAATTGGTGATGCTTTATAATTGTATCAGATGCTAAAGGGGCTAAAAAGGGCACACATTCATGTTTGGATCTATTTGTGACTGCAATTTATTTATATATTTGTTATTTTATAATACCAGTGCAGTGCCGTAGGAAGTATGTCTATAGAAAGGTGGGAGGTTAAGTAGCTTTTTCATGGATGGTTTAAAAGCTTTAATTTCTCTTTAATTTAGAATAAAAGTAAAATCCTCTTTCAACAGACCTTGTAAACACTCAATTCCTAATGCAAATTTAATTCTGAAACACACACGATTCATTATAACTTACCTTAGGTACAAACATTGTTCACTGAGGACTCCTGCTCAATTGTTAAGGTGTGTTAAAAATATAGACCTACTTCAGTCGTTTCTAAAAGCTCTTTGTGTTGTCTCTAGATTCTACATGGCTTTCAAATTCTGGAATCCATTACCTTAACGACCTGTCAACAATGAGCTGTTCTAACTTATCCTGAGTTACCATGACTACCTGTCAACAATGAGCTGTTCTAACTTTTCCTGAGTTACCATGACTACCTGTCAACAATGAGCTGTTCTAACTATAGTTGCAAGATACCCACAGTTCCCCGCGGTGCCAAATTGTAACAACCTACTACCTACAATACGAGAAATTCTACACAACGGTACTACCGTGGATTACGATACTACCGGTACCAGTTTACTACATAGCAGCTGCCTCTACTCTTTTCCGAGGTTCTCACCGTACAGTCTAAGCTCACTGCACACTATTTACTTGAAAACATACCAACATGGCAACCGGACTCCACAGCTGCTGAATGTTTGGCTGTTACTGGTGACGTCAGGAGATATGATTGGCAGTTTCCGCATTCTGGGTCCGCCCGTCTGTTAGCTGATTGGCTGTTCGTGTGTTTCTGCCGGCAAGAAGGAACTGAAGACAGCTCTGCTTCGACAGAAACTTGTTTGTATTTCATCCTCTATGGTTTATTATATTGGAGAAGTATTATTGTCAAATAGTAAAAAAAAAAAAAAAAAAAAAAACACGACAGTGAATTTGTTATCCTAAGTTGATTATTTATGTTAGTTAAACAAATTAACTTGCAAAGGAAACAATGATTATTTTTTTGAATTTCAACCTTATAAATTCTAACTTCATTTATTAGTTTTTTATTGCTTATATGCTTTTGTTCATGTACTCTTATCATGCACCAAACAACACTATACATAATTAATAAGTATTTCTAACTTGTACAAATACATTGCAGTTCATAAAAATAATACTAATAAAAAAAAGGCTTCAGTATTGAATATTACCCGGAACCGTGATACTTTGTTTTCAGCTGTTCAGCAAAGCTGCATTTAAGGCAATTTTATGAAAGAATTCATGAACAGTATCATTGCAGTCGAAACAAATCTGACGTTGCACACCCTTGAATCAAGCAGCAGCCATGTTGAAAGTCTCAGGTCAGACCGTCTGCTTATTCAGCTTTAAACTCTGAATATCTCATTCAGTTTAAAGCTTAATTGTATGAACTTTGGACAGGAATTTTATTTTATTGTCCTGTTCATAATTCCACTATCACTTGTATTGTAAGATGTATAGAACAGTAGATATAAAATGTAGCAACACTCTTTGAGTTACACTACTTTAAGTTCTCAGTGTAGTTTTTTCTTCCTTTCATTTTTTATTTAAATTGTTTGTTTTGTCCATGAATATTTTTATTTTATTAAACAATTGCTAAAATAAGTGTGATAGGTGTAACTTTATTTTGATTAGACTATTTTAAGTTCTCTTTGGGGATGTTTTTTCATTCGTTATTTATATTCTCAATGTGTTATTCATAACACATTGATGGGTGCACCAATAAAATGTAAACTGATGTCTTCTTTCATAATTGTAGACATTTTATTCACATGATTTTTTTGTTTTTGAGTTTGTCACAATTAAGTCTTTTTGGAAAAAAAAATAAAAAAAATTATAGCAGTCGGCTTTTTGGAGGAGCCTGCCAATGGTGAGTTACCTATATTTTTTACTCGCCAAAACATAATTTTACCCATATTTGGCGAGTGGCACGTGCTCATTTTAAACCCTGGAGGAGCCTAATAGCTGAAAACTCTGACACCCATTTAAATTCTAGATACACTAGAAACGTCCAGTAGACAAGCAAACAGAGCGGAAAGTTCTGCCTGGACAATAAGTCATTAACAGGTCTTTAAGATATATAGAAGCTTGATCATGTAGAGCTTTGTATGCTAACAGGAGGATTTTTTTATTATTTTATTTTTCTATTCTAGATTTTAGAGGAACCCAATGAATGGAAGCCAATACTGGAGATATATGCTCTCTCCTGTTAGCACCTGTTAGTATTTTTCCTGCAGCATTTTGATTTAACTGGAGACTTGGTTGAGAAGGAGAAAGTTATGGCTCATCCAGCATGTGATTATTACGGCAAATTTGCGGTTGACCTCATTTGGAGACATGATTTATTGCTCTGGTTGAATGATGGAGTCCAGGCGAGGCATTGATGATTTTATAAAAAAGGTTTATTATAAAACTAAATAAAAAAGAGTACAAAGATGGACAAAATTAGTGACCGCCCGGGCGGACGTCCGATGATCGAGTGGCCCACAGTTCTAACTCATCATGTATATTCCCCCTCAGTCCCCCTCCCTCCTCCCCCCAGGAGATAAAGAGGACAGAGGAGGTGAAAGAAGAGGGTGAAAAGAGACAGTTTCTTCTTTAGGTCAAAACAACCAGTTCTCTGGTATCTCCTGATTGTCTTGAGTGTTGGAGGTGTGTGCGTGTATGGTGTTTGTGTGTATGAATGGATGTGTATTGGGTGTGTATGTGTGACTATGTGAGTGTGTGTAGGCATGTGAGTGTGTCATGCCTCTGTGTCTGAGGGATAAGATGTGTTTTGGGAAGCTGACCTCGAGAAGAGAGCAGAAAACATGAGACAGCAGAAATGAAAAGTCTCAACTTAAAGCCTTAAAAAGAATAAGGTCTATGAGTAAATATGTTAATAAACATAACTAACAATTTTTGCCCTGACAATCCACCCTTTTTGGACAAAGTCCAACACATAAAAAAAAGGCAAAATTAGTTAGTGAAAATGTTTTACCTTAGCGAAGCACAGCCTAAAACACATAAAACTTACTCAAAAAAGTTAGTGGAATTGTAGCTCAACCTCTCTTGGTCTGTAGGACAAACGATACTGACACCGTCATAACACTATGGATGTATGCATTGTTTTTCAGGGGACACAGGCATCCCCAAGGTTGGAGCAGGAAGAAAGGAGGAAAAGGCAAAGAACCCCATAAACACATAATAAAAATTACGTGAGACAAGGTCATATGCACAATAAAATCAAATATCCTTAGCTACTAAAATCATTGGCAATCACGGCAATGAATATAGAATATATATATATATATATATCACTAGTAGCAAAAACACATGGTAAAAATATCAGCACAGCATAGCAACAAAAACATATGTAGGTGTATTCAGTAAGCAGAGTCATCATCTGAGACATCAAAACACGCATCATAAACACTTCAGGCTGGACTTCCGGCGGCGGTAGGGTTATAGGACGTGGCGGTCTTTGTTCAATGCGTCGCGTAGCCTGGAAATGTTTTTGACTGCCTCTGCGATAATCTGACCGTCGGCAGTATTATTCGGGATAAAAACTGCAACAAGATGCACCTACCAATGCGCAAACGCCTCCTTTGGCCGCGGTCTGTAGGTCTAGGACAATTCTATTTTGTAGGACCATTAAGCGTATATTCGTGATTTCCCCCGAGAGGCCAGTAAGGGCCAAAAATGAAGCGTTAACGAAGGACTTAAACCTGTAGTCTAAGGTTTCGACGCGCAGCAGTGTTTTGCCCACACCAGCCCAGGGAAACAGCGAATAAGTAACTTTCTGGCCTGTCGTCCACAGTTTATGTTCGGGGGGAACGTCCGTGCCCCAGATCGCGTCATGTGGATTAAAGGCAAGGCAAGGCAAGGCAAATTTATTTGTATAGCGCATTTCATACTCAAGGCAACTCAATGTGCTTTACATGATAAAACATTCAATTGTTTAAAATCAATAAGAACATTTAAAATCATCAGTAAAATCAATTAAAATCATCAGTAAAATCAATTAAAATCATCAGTAAAATCATCAGTAAAATCATCATGACATCAACAACATGACAAAAAATCTCTCTCTCAATCATATGCAGTAGAGAAAAAAAGTGCCTTTAACTTTGATTTAAAAATGTTCACATTGGATGCTGACTTCAGCTCTGCTGGCAGTTTGTTCCACTTCTTTGCAGCATAACATCTAAAAGCAGCATCACCATGTTTACTGTGAAATCTGGGCTCCACTGTCTGACCTGTGTCCATAGATCTGAGAGACTTGCTGGGTTCATACCTGACTAACATGTCACTGATGTATTCTGGACCAAACCCATTCACAGATTTATACACCAGCAGCAGAACTTTAAAGTCTATTCTGAGGCTGACTGGGAGCCAGTGTAAAGACTTTAAAACTGGAGTAATGTGCTCTGACCTCTTTGTTCTGGTTAAGACCCGAGCTGCAGCGTTCTGAACCAGCTGTAGCTGTTTGATGCTCTTTTGGGGGATTCCTGTCAGAAGACCATTACAATAGTCCAGTCTGCTGGATATAAAAGCATGGACCAGTTTCTCCTGATCTTTCTGAGCCATTAAACCTTTCACTCTGGAGATGTTCTTTAGGTGGTAGAAGGCTGTTTTTGTGATAGATTTGATCTGACTGCTGAATGTCAGATCTGAGTCAATCAGAACACCAAGGTTTTTGACTTGGTCTTTAGCTTTTAAAGAACGAGACTCAAGATAATTGCTGACAGCAGTCCTCTTTTCCTTGTTACCAAAGACAATCACCTCCGTCTTGTCATGGTTTAGTTGAAGGAAGTTTTCACTCATCCAGCAGTTTACTTTTTCTAAACAGTCACACAACACCTCAATGGGACCATGGTCATCTGGGTTCAGTGATACATATAGTTGTGTGTCATCTGCGTAGCTCTGATAATCAACCTTACAGTTCTGTAAAATTTGACCTAAAGGAAGCATATAAAGGCTAAACAGAAGAGGTCCAAGAACAGATCCCTGAGGAACCCCACAGGACATTGGTAATCTGTCAGATTCAAAGTTTCTAATGCTTACAAAATAGCTTCGCTCCTCCAAGTATGACTTAAACCATTGCATTACTTTTCCATTTAGTCCAACCCATGTTTGCAATCTGTGCAACAAAATTGTATGATCTACAGTGTCAAATGCAGCACTTAGATCCAACAGAATGAGAACAGATACTTTTCCTGAATCAGTGTTCAACCTTATGTCATTGATCACTTTGATAAGAGCAGTTTCAGTGCTGTGATGAGAACGAAAACCTGACTGAAATTTATCAAATATTTTGTTGAATGTTAAGAATTGACTCAGTTGGTTGAAGACCACCTTCTCAATGATCTTGGCCATGAATGGAAGGTTGCTGATTGGTCTATAGTTAGCCAGTATAGAGGCATCCAGTGTTCTCTTTTTTAACAGAGGTTTCACAGCAGCTACTTTCAGGGATTTTGGTACGGTGCCTGATTGGAATGAGCAGTTAATTATCTGACACAAATCAGTGACAATTGACTTTACAACAGTTTTAAAGAAGTTTGAGGGTATTGTGTCAAGGCAACGCGTTGATGGATTCAGCTGCTGAACAGTCTCCTCTATTGTTTTTGGGTTCACTGTAATAAACTCTAACATTGTAGTTGACTCATCCTTCAGTGGTTGAAGCTGTTCAAGCTTTTTGTGATTTTGCTGGTTTGTTCTGATGTTTGACCTTATTGATTGTATTTTTTCATTGAAATATACAGCAAATTCATTGCATTTTCCAGCTGACAGTAATTCAGGGGCTATCTGATCTGGGGGGGTTGTGAGCTTTTCAATAACAGAAAACAACGTGCGAGAGTTGTTGACATTTTTGGCAATAATTTCAGAAAAGTATTGCTGCCTTGCTTTGAACAAGCCATCATGGAATTTTCGCAGACTTATTTTGTACAGTTCTAGATGAATTTGGAGTTTTGTTGATCTCCATTTCTTCTCTCCTCAGCTCTTCTACAGTCAGATTTCAAATTCTGCATTATCTCAGTCCTCCTCCAAGGTGTTTTCTGTGTGTTTGGTTTTCTCTTAGTTTTGATTGGAGCCACCACATCTATGACATCACAGACTTTTCTATGATACTCATCCAGAAGATCATCAACTGTCTCAGCACTCAATGTTGGTGTCATTGCTATGGCTTCCATAAACTGTGCACTTGTGTTCTCATTTATGTACCTTGTTACGGCTGAATTTACGGTTGACCTCATTTGGAGACATGATTTATTGCTCTGGTTGAATGATGGAGTCCAGGAGAAGCATTGATGATTTTATATAAAAAAAGTTTATTCTAAACTAAGAAAAAAAGTACAAGATGGAACAAAGAAGTGACCGTCCCGGCCGGAGGTCCGATGATTGAGTGAGACACAGTTCTGATCCAATACGTATATTCCCCTCAGTCCCCCTCCCTCCTCCCCCCAGGAGATTGAGATAGAGGCAGAGGGAGGAGGTGAGGACAGAGGGTAAAAAAGGAAAGACAGTTTGTTCTTTTGGGTCTAAACAACCAGTTCTGTTATCTGTCGGTTGTCATAGAGACGGAGGAGTGTGCGTTTGTGTTTGTGTGTGTGAATGAATGTGTATGGTGTGTGTGTGTGACATGTGACTGTGTGAGCATGTGAGTGCGCACACAGAGTGCCTATGCGTCCTTGTGCGATTATTGTTTTGGGGAGATAAGGTGGTGGCTTTTGACAAGGCAGTTTGACCCAGCAAAGTTGAAGACATGAAAATCACACAATGGAAAGTTACCCAAGGCTTAAGGATTAAAATATATGAACTAATAATTTCGCCCCCCACAATCCACTCTTTTTGGACAAAGTCCAACACAAAAAAAGCGAAATTAGTTAGTAAGTTGTTTAACTTTAGCACAGCCCAAAACACATAAAACATTAATCAAAATTTAGTGTAATTCTAGCGCAACCTCATGGTCCGTAGGACTAATGATATTGACACCGTTATAACACTATGGATATAAGCATTATTTTTTTCCCCGGGGACACAGGCATCCCTCAAAGTCGGAGCAAGAAAAAGGAGGAGAAGGCAAAGAACCCCATGAACACATAATGAATATTACGTGAGACAAGACCCTCTGCACAATAAAATCAAATATCCTTAGCAACTAACATCATTGGTAATCAATGAATATGGAATATATATATATATATATATATATATATTACTAGTAGCAAAAACACACATGGTATAAATGTCAGCACAGCACAGCAACAAAAACATATGCAGGTGTCATCAGTAAGCAGAGTCATCATCTGAGACATCAAAAACACTCATCATAAACACTTCAGGCTGGGCTTCCGGCGGCGGAAGGGTTATAGGACGTGGCGGTCTTTGTTCATGGCGTCGCTTGGCAAGATGCACCTACCATTGCGCAAACGCCTCTTTTGGCCACGGTCTGTAGGTCTAGGACCATTCTACTTTGTGGGACCATTAAGCGTATATTCGTGATTTCCCCCCGAGAGGCCAGTAAGGGCCAAAAATGACGCGTTAACGGAGGACTTAAACCTGTATTCTAAGGTTTCGACGTGCAGCCGTTCCCCAGATCGTCGTGTGGATGAAAGCTATTAGTCTCGGGTGTATGAACGTGGGCACATGTGTGCGAATTATGTGCGGTGTCGCATTCAGGACTAAGTAAAATTGCAATTGTGACCGGGAATCTGGCCTAGTTTGCGAGTTCCGTTTCTGGCGAAACAGAAGGGAAAAAGTGTGGATCGCGTGTAATCTACATACATAGTGGAAGATGTGTCATCGCGTAGTGTAGTCAGTTTTTTTACTGGCGGTTTAGAACAACGGTTGGGGTCCCCCATGCCGAAGTTAGAGTGAGACAAATAACAAAAGGAGTCGGAAGCATCCATTGGTATCGCGGTTAAGCGGGGGTGTGTTGATGACACAGGCATGTAAGAACAAAAACAGTTGGATAGGCCCCTACTTTTAGCTTGATAGTACGCGTATCGGTACCAGGTGTTTGTGAAAACGGATGAGTAACATTGGTCGCAGCTAAAGTGTCGTGCAGGACGATATCGTTTATCCAGTGTCTATTTCTGCTTGCATTAGTCACCCTGTAAAAAGAATCATTCACATTAGGAACAACACTTGCATTCATTGGTTCAAGTCCAGTGTCCTCGATTGTCCCCCTGGAGGCCAGGAGCCAGAGGAGTACTGGAACCGCGGACAGGACCATCGCGCCAATCGATGACCAGAACACGAGTGACATGAAATGACAGAATAGTGGCATAATTCCAGCCTGCTCCTGGGGCATAAACAGAGGGGCTCGTGACCTCTTCATCACAGCGAGAAAATGCTTGTGATCTCCCACGATGTCCTCAAGGTTGGATTTCAAAGGTTTCAACAGACCATATGCCCCGTTAGAAAGATTAGCTTGTAACCCCGGGGGCTTTTCTTCTGCCTTTCGTTGCAACTTTCAAGGCAAACAAAGGCTCCTCAAAACACTGCTCCTAATCCAGAAAAGAGGAAACGCTCCTTACTGCGGTTCCACGATCGGTGGTGTTGTTGGCACCTTCCTGGAGTGTGATGCGTGAATCCACGTGGCTCGCTCCGCGACCTTCACTGCCGTGTGGGTCCTAAGTTGAATTCGGAAAGTGTCGGTCCACCTTCGGTCATTCATTTCTAGGTCGGCGTTGTAGATGAGGGGTGTTAGGGTTAGTTAACTAACTAAATGAATAGTTAGTATGGCCAGGAACGCAGAGACAGGTCAGAGGTCAGAGGTCAGGATCTGAGAGCTTTTCAGATCCTGAAGGTGCTGCTGCACAATCACACAATGGTTAGGTGTGGGTTAGTGAGCTTTTAGCCATGCTAGCTCTGTAGCCCATTCGCACGCGAGTGGGAAAATATGAGGCTGAAAGAAAAGCAGGAAGTATTAATTCGATTTTCTTTTCCTGGAGTTGCAGTGATTATCTGTGGTACATCTACTTACCTGGTGAGAAGCAACAATTTGAGAACCACTGTTTACAAGGACATGCAAGTCGGACGGAGAAGGACATGCAAGTCAGACGGAGAAGTGTGGAGTGTGATTACATGTCTTCTCAAGATGAATACATACAATTGAGAGACATGGAGATGTGAGAAAGCCAAATAAATAAATAATGTTATTTATTTATTTAAATTGTTTGTTTATTTTTTTCTTTGCTATCTCTTATTTGTGAAGGAGAAATCTTATTCTATCCTTTATTTATTCTGAATAATGTTAACACTCCACACCTAATTACATAGCCTAATTCTTTTATAGAGCTGAATTTGTCAGTTCATTTATTTCATTATTTTCCCTCATAATTATTATTTGAGATGTAATTTACTTAATTTTGAAGGTCATTTGGTGGCAAAAGTGTCTCCTATTCTGTGTCTGAACCAGAGTTTAGCAAGATTATTGGCCCTTTAAGGTTAGACAGAATTAAAGTTAAGTTGAGTCGAACAATCATATTGTCTTTTGCTCTCTGTATTTATCCCATTCGTAGGGGTGACGAGCCCCAGCACGGTTTGGAGAGCTTCCTTAAATGCTTGGAAGTTACTTAACTTTAAACTATCTCTTATTTCAATCAATTATCAAGAATTTCAGGAGGACCCTTTTTTTAAATCTCAGGCGACCCAGATTGGGCCACCAACCCAATGTTGAGAACACTTAATTTTTTCCCTTAAACGTGTCTAAACCCAGTGAAGGTGTTTTATGGTCTTGCACGCTAAGTGCTGTTGGAACAAGAAGAAAATGGTTGGAGGGTTTTGGGGTATATTATTTTCCTATGATAAAATATAAATCAAAAATCAGAGGGACGTTGGCCCGCTCCCTTCCCTTTTTTACATAAGAATACATTTGGATTCTTAAAACCATATGATAAATATCATTGGAAAATCACTTATCTGATCATTTTGGATGTGTCTCCGTTTTCCTCTCTCTTGTGTCTGCCTGCCTTTGTGCCCTCCAGCCTCCTCGACCTCCTCCTCCTCAGCCTTAAAAGGTCAAAGCCAGGGTCAACTGTACGCTCCCTTTGGAAATTTGAAGATCTGTCCCCACTTTTGCAGTTGGATTGGAAGTCTCTGTAGTCTCTGGAATAGATATTATGTTAGAACATCCACAATATGTCATATTGTCACGTGTCTATTTCAATCTATTTCCCCTTTGCTTCCCCGTTATAGTTATGGACAATACTTCCCTTTAATTCTCATCCTTCATCATAAGAGCAGTGACCAGGCATGGCGGCTGGGGGAGGCAGGATTGGAGTCGAGAAGGCGGTGGCATTGTCTGTTAGGAAACACTCAGAAACAGAAAGAGAGGAAACCATTAAGACTTAAATGAATAATTTAAAATATCTCTTTTCTTTAGTTGGATCTGATTCGTCTCCTTTGAGTATACAGCCAGCGACCTGTATTTTGGAAAAAGCTACACAATAGCAACAACTAAGACGAAGACATAGACAAGTGCACACCACAACGAGTATACACATATAACAACAAAAAACATGGACACTGAACATGAACAGTAAGGTCAGTCAAGGTCAAAGCCAGTCATTCCACTGAAAGTGGTATCATATATAAAAAACGTCGTTTGGTGTTTTTAAACACCCAGAAAAAAACCTTTAAAACCTGGTAAACTTTTTAGAAGGCCCAAGGCCTAAAACAATAATTTTTTAACAAGCAGCAGTGTTTTCTGAACACCCCACTACATAATTGGCAAAAACAGGGAGAAGATCTAGTGCATCAAAACCCAGGAGGAAAGGAAGGTGAAACAGAGGAACATGTGTAGTCAAACAGCCATTCATCGGTCAATCACTCAATGACACGTCCACGGCACATTCGCACTCACAACGCGGTTCTCTCAGGCATACGTAACGTGTCATCATTCAGTCACTCATGCACCGCACACGTTCATGCCTCAATTTTCACGTCCATGCATTCACAAGGTTTTGCTGCAGTGTCTAAGTGGAATATAGGTCTCATCTAACCCACCAGCGGCGATAGCCAGTCCACCTCCTCTCTCGGGGTCAATGAGCTCTTATTGCCCCCCCATGCTTGGCAACCTTTTAGTGTTAATTAACTGCTTTTTTACTGGTATCATCTGATTACTAAGAGGTACGCTCCTTTTTACTTCCGCCTTTGCGGAGTCTACACTTAGATTATTGCCCCTGGTAGTACTGACAGTCTGCTCATCTGCTGATCAGGCAGGAATCGCATGGCCATGCCTAACAACAAACTCAACCGCGGTCTGCAACCAGGGGAAACTCTCAACAGCTGCAAATTCCAGAAACTTAAAACAAATATCTGAATTAGCCGGAGACCCTCTCAACCTGGCCTTATGAAAATATAAAGTAGGGAGAATTTCCAGGGGAACCTTCCAACTTCTGACTTTATGAAAAATATAAAGTTGGGAGGAGTATGGGGGAAGGGTAACCTCTCGACCTGTGTCTTTATGCAAATATAAAGCTAGGGAGAATTTCCAACTCGACCACTCGTTACTCCAGAGATTAAAAAAAAAACCCTCCGAATTAGCAGGAGAATTATAAACAACAAGACTGTCAGGACTTTTTTTGGGCACCTCTAAGATTAAACGGAGCACGCAACCTCTAATAACCCTCACTCTAAGGGAACGTAGAAATTTGTTCAGAACGGTATTCGGTTACCAAGCATGTATCAAATCAGGTGGACCACTATCCCCCGAAGAGTGCTTTCCCTAGCAAGGTTTATCCTTTTTCTGCACATTAAACCAGGACTTCTTGTTTGAAGAGTAATTGCCTATGTACTCATAGCAACTAATGGGACATTTTTTCTCAGGAAAAAATTTGGTACCCCCCCCTGCTGTCGAGTGGCTTTGGGCCGGCAAGACAGTCCGACGCGGTAAGGGGGAGGCGCGCAAAATGAAAACAATGAATGTTGAACTAGGCTGTCTGTCGCAAGCAGCTTCAAAAAGGGTGAGGTACAGATTGTTTACGAGGGTATCGGTCAAAAAATGTTAAAATGTAAACTTGGTTGAGGCTGCAGTCCTCAATCTCTGTCTCAATTTTCCTGAAATTGAGTAAAAACAAAAGAGAAAAAGAAGAATCGTTCAGAAATAACAAAGGAGAAAAACGTGTGAGCTCAAAAAAATCATGGCCAATAAAAATTAAAACTTCAGCTCCAAAAGCTGAGGCAACAGAGGGCTCTTTCTTCAGCGGATGTAACTATATCTTGCATTGTGGGGGGCCTCCCCTCAGCAAGAAGATAAAATGAAAGAAAAGCAAACAAAAACAACCTCATCAGTAACACTATTTTCTTCCCCTTTGTTTGTTCTTTTCTCATGAAGGCAGTGTAAATAAATGAGCAAAGATAAATGATGGGCACACTTGATCTCATGTGGCAAACAGAAGGGTTCTGTGTGAAGTTCTGGTGGTCCTGTGTTTCTCATAGTTATGAATGTGGGTGTGTGACTGTATGTCTGGTCTGTCTGCGTGTGAGAGAATAAATGAAAACAAAATAATCTAGTGCACAGTCAGAAGATAGAGGGGTTAGTATTGTCTTATCGAAGGAGAAGCTTGCTGGCTATTTGCTAGTTGTCCCCCTCCATGCCAAAGTTCAAGGCTAAAGTGATTTAGCACTACCACCAAAGGCTGTGGTGGACTTCTTGTGGCTTGGTATCCTTGTGGCTTTTGAAACAGTGTCTTTTTTGGTGAAGATATTCCATCAGACGTGTGACCAGTCTGCAGTTGCTGCCCATCGTTCAGGCAGTAGTCGTGGCGTTTAACTCGCAACTCATTGGTGGGGGAGTGTCGAATCACTCCGACGCCCACAGGTTCTCAGTCTTTGATGATGGGGCAGGATGTGTTAATCCCAGCATTGGCATGCGGCCCATTCATAGACGATGAAGAGTGGACTTGGGACTGAGCGAGTTATTTCAGCATTGCTTTGCTGAATGGGAGTTGAGTCCTTGAGTCCTGAAAGGTCACAGACCTTTGATTGTCCATTTCCTTCTGATGCTTGGTCCTTTGAATGATGTTGACATTTCATTAGCGTAAGAGTTGAAGGTGATTTCATTCTTTCATTGAAGATGTCGTTTCTTCAGGGGGGCAACCACAAAGCCAACAATAGAATAATAATAAAAAAATGATAATGATGATAACAGTAATATTAAAAAAAATAAAAAAATAAAATGAAATACTGTATTCATCTGTGTGTGTGTTTGAGTGTGTGTTGCTCATATTCATTTTAGAGTGAACCCATCAAACATGAAATCAAAATAAAATTTAAAATAAAAATAAAAATAGTGTCTGTGTGTAATGGCACTATTCTGTAGGCAGGGGAGAAGTGAGAAATCACAATGTTGTGTCACAAGTGTGTAGTGCACTAAACTGGCCAGTGAGGGGCGCCACCTCTCTCTTGTTTGAGTGTGTGTGTGTCCTCGTTCTGAGAGGAAAAAAAAACCAGAAACCCAGCAGCCCGTGTGTGTGTTTGGCTCTCTTGTGCGTGGGTGCGTGCGTGCGTGCCTGTGCGTGTGCGCGCTTCCCTCTCTCTCTCTGTGCGTGGGTGCGTGCGTGCGTGTTTGGCTCTCTCTGTGCGTGCGTGCGCTCTGTGCGTGCGCGTTTGGCTCTCTCTCTCTCTCTGTGTGTGTGTGTGTGTTTCTCACTGCGAGAGAAAAACAAAACAAAAAAAAACCCAAAGCCGGCTCTCTCCAAAATGAGAGCCTTAAAGCCAAACAACTACAAAAAAAAGAAGTAAAACTCACCGAAAGCATGATCTGAGTTCACATCATACCAAGATTGTATATGCGTATGCATATATTATTTGTTTATTGGATTCTTCATCTGTTTGATTCACAGAAACACAATTTAGGTTAGGTTCGGGGTTTTAGTCTATTTTGCTTTTGGTACAGAGGTGAACTCAGATCATGGCACCGCTGGGATGTTTTGGAAACTTTGGTTGCCCGTCTATCTATGGTCAGGACCTCACAGGCTGTCTGTGGGTGTCCGAACAAAACAAAGTAAATAATGACCAGCCGTATTTTATGCCTAAACAAAATATCCGAGCCCGAAGAAAACCAGAGGGAACCTACAGCATTAAAAAACAAAGAACCTCAACCATTTGAGCCTTTCTCATGGCACAGTTCACTGCATCAAAACACAGAACAGCTGAGGATCAAAATCAAAGCTCAAAGCTGAAAATCAATACAATGCTTGACTGGTTCCAAAAAAAATCATCACAGAGCGAATATATATGTAAATGAAAATTTATATATATATGTTTATAAAGGCAGCTTTACCTTAGTCCGAATTGGTGTTTGAGGTTCAACCGATGGTTCGTGCTCCAGTCTCTGTCCGAGGGGTAGACCACCGCGAGGCTTGGGGTTTTAAGTGTCGCGGCAGAAGTCCCCCTTGGCAGAAGATGGATCTAGTTCGTCGACGCCAATTGTTACGGCTGAATTTACGGTTGACCTCATTTGGAGACATGATTTATTGCTCTGGTAGAATGATGGAGTCCAGGAGAAGCATTGATGATTTTATATAAAAAAAAGTTTATTCTAAACTAAGAAAAAAAGTACAAGATGGAACAAAGAAGTGAACGTCCCGGCCGGAGGTCCGATGATTGAGTGAGACACAGTTCTGTTCCAATACGTATATTCCTCTCAGTCCCCCTCCCTCCTCCCCCCAGGAGATTGAGATAGAGGCAGAGGGAGGAGGTGAGGACAGAGGGTAAAAAAGGAAAGACAGTTTGTTCTTTTGGGTCTAAACAACCAGTTCTGTTATCTGTCGGTTGTCATAGAGACGGAGGAGTGTGCGTTTGTGTTTGTGTGTGTGAATGAATGTGTATGGCGTGTGTGTGTGACATGTGACTGTGTGAGCATGTGAGTGCGCACACAGAGTGCCTATGCGTCCTTGTGCGATTATTGTTTTGGGGAGATAAGGTGGTGGCTTTTGACAAGGCAGTTTGACCCAGCAAAGTTGAAGACATGAAAATCACACAATGGAAAGTTACCCAAGGCTTAAGGATTAAAATATATGAACTAATAATTTCGCCCCCCACAACCTTTTCTTTAAACACACATAACTAGGGGGGACAGATGTTACAGTCTCGAGGTCAAAAAAGACACAGAAATGATCAGATAGAGCTAAGTCTCTTACATCAACAGCAGAGATATCAACACCTTTAGAGATTACCAGATCCAAAGTGTGACCTTGAGTGTGTGTCGGACCAGTCACATGTTGTGTAAGACCAAAAGTATCCATTAAAGCATACAGTTCTTTGGCAGTATTGTCCATGTTATTGTCTACATGAATATTTAAGTCACCTGTTATTATTAAAAAGTTGTATTCAGTGCATACAACTGACAGCAGTTCAGCAAACTCATCCATGAATTCTCCAGAATATTTTGGGGGTCTATAAACGACTAAAAACAAAACTCTTGAATCACCCTTCAGTAAGAATGACATATATTTAAAGGAGATAAAATCCCCAAATATTATTTCTTTGCACTGAAATATTGATTTAAAAATGGCAGCAACTCCACCACCTTTCCTGCAAGTACGACACTTATTTAAATAAATAAAGTCTTGTGGTGCACTTTCATTGAGAATAGTATTACTGATACCATCATTCAACCACGTTTCATTAAGAAATAAAAAGTCCAAGTGATGTGTCAAAATAATATCATTAATTATTAGTGACTTGTTAACAAGAGATCGAACATTAAGAAGAGCTAATTTTAAAAACTTTACTGGAGACACTGGTGGACTTTTTGGATGACATGTTATAGGAGTCAAATTTTTATCTCTATAAAGCTTTTTGCTTTTCTTTAATTTCACAATTTTACCTGTGTTACCTGTCACCACAGGAATTAAAGAAGCTGCATTAACTCCATAGGGCCCTGACTTTTTCTGGTTGTTCCTAAAAATAGAGCTATTGCAGTCTGGACCCAGCACACATCAGGCCTGTGTCGCTCTAAGATGAACACAGCTGGCCTGAGGAGAAGAGTGATCCTGGGCCTGGTATCGTCGAGGAGGGATGGGTGGTGCAGATTGGTTCTTTAGAGGAGATAAGATGGGACCATGGTGGGGTAAAGGGTGGGGTGTCAATCTTGTGCCAGCCAGAACCAGCTCGTTCATCTGGGCAGTTAAATCCAAGAAGGCAGGGGTAGGTGAGAAGCTGGATGAGGTGGAAGTAGGTGAATTTTGGGGTGAAGCAGGTGGGTCCTGAGATGTGGGGGTTGGGTTGACCTCTTCATTTTGGCGATTTTTATTTCTTGCTGGAAGCTCATCGACTCCATGTTCTTTCCTTGTTGTTTTGTTCTCCGATGGTACATGTTGTCCTCTGTCTTTATCAGGACTGATAGCAATGTGACTGGTGAAGTAAAACAAGTTGGATGTGAAGAGTTTTACTCCAGCCTTGTTTAGACACAGTCCATCTGCTCTAAAAAGATGACGACGTTCCCAAAAAATAGGAAAATTTTCTATAAAATTTAGTGAAAGGGCAGCACAAGCCGAAGACAGAAATTTATTCAAAGAGTAAATCCTTGAGAATTTTAGATCTCCTTTGCGGACTGGAGGTATCGGGCCACTGATGAACACTTTAGGCTGTAAACAGCTCACAGTTTTTAGCAGATGGGTGAAATCCTGCTTTAACACCTCAGACTCCTCCTTGGCTAAATCATTTAACCCAAAATGAATCACAACATTTTTCAAATGTGGGTAATCTGCAACGATATGCAAGATTTTTTCAGCCAGGTCTGATACTGTGTCATTAGGTAAGCAGATCACTTTCACGTTGCTGCTAAACATCTTCTGAGCATCTTTAACAGAAACGTCTCCCACTATCAGTGTGTGAGGTTGTTGCTTTGGCCTACCATGTCGCTTTTGTTTTCCTGAAGCACTTTCAGTCTTCGCAGTTCCAGAAGGTTGTGTGTTGACCTCATTAGAGCCAGATCCTAGGTCATTCAGCAGTGGGGCAAATCGATTACCCAGTTCTACATGAAACTGGGTTTGTGACTTGGTGATACTCCTGCCTTTAGCAGATGTCCACTTTTGTGCCTGGGCAGACAAGGGAGTTGATGTCTCATTATTGATATCAGGGCGCTTTGCTCGGCCCGTTAGCCTTTGAAGTAGATATGACTTTTTCTTAGGCGTAGCTCCCAGGGTATTACAAGGAGGACTCACACCTGTTGGCTTATCAACGAGAACAGGATCCTCCCTAGGCCTGATAGCTTTGTTAGCACGGGCTGGTAGCGAGTTAGCTTTATCCACTCCGCTGTTTTGAAACAGCGGCACAGTCGTATCATTATCATATCCACAGTGCCCATTAACCTCAATGTTTACTTGTATTCCTCGCACTGTAGTCTCCAGTTCAGTAATCTTTTGGAGAAGACTGCTGTATTCTGTTGTGGAAAGAGCCATTCTTCTGCTAGTTAGCTTGCTACTTGTAGCTAGCTAGCTTGCTACTTAGCTTTCCAGTTAAGCCAGCAAATAAAAAAGCAGTAGATGATTACCTCAGAGCCAGAGTCAGATGGTAAATGATAGAGTTTGATGTTGAGGTATCGTATCATTTCTCAGAAGAAAAAGTTCATGTTTAGTAAATAAATTCCTCTGTGAGCTCCGCTCTGCTCTTTTGCTGCTGTCAGCTCAGCTGCCGGAAGTCAAGTCCCAAAGGAGTGTGGGATTCGTATTTACGTCGTGACAAAAGGGGAATAGTTGAGCATAGACAAAAACCGTTTGCAAAATTAAACGTGCCATTAGTCCCGGGTGTATGAACGTGGGCACATGTGTGCGAATTATGTGCGGTGTCGCATTCAGGACCCAGGGTATAATTGCAATTGTGACCAGGAATCTGGCCTAGTTTATGAGTTCCATTTCTGGCGAAACAGAAGGAAAAAAGTGTGGATCACGTGTAATCTACGTACATAGTGGAAGACGTCTCATCGCGTAGTGTAGCCAGTTTTTTTACTGGCTGTTTAGAACAACGGTTGGGGTCCCCCATGCCGAAGTTAGAGTAAGACAAATAACAAAAGGAGTCAGAAGCATCCATTGGTATCGTGGTTAAGCGGGGGTGTGTTGATGACACAGGCATGTAAGAGCAAACATAACAGTTGGATAGGCTTCTACTTTTAGCTTGATAATGCGCGTATCGGTACCAGGTGTTCGTGAAAAACGGATGAGTGACATTGGTAGCAGCTAAAGTGTCGTGCAGGGCGATGTCGTCTATCCAACGTTTATTTCTGCTAGCATTAGTATCCCTGTAAAAGGAAACATTCACATCAGGATCAACACTTGCATTCATTGGTTCAAGCCCAGTGTCCTCGATTGCCCCCTTGGAGGCCAGGAGCCAGAGGAGTACTGGAATTGCGGACAGGACCATCGCGTCAATCGATGACCAGCTTCAATCACAGCGAGAAAGGCGTGCGATCGGTATTTCTCCCACGATGTCCTTAAGGTTGGATTTCAAATGCTTCAAAAGACCATATGTCTCATAAGAAAGGTCAGCCGGTGACCCCCCGAGGTCTTTTCCTTTTTCCTTTCGTTTGCAACTTTCAAAGCAAACAAAAGCTCATCAAAGCACTGCTCCCGAAAAGAAGAAACTGCTCCCAAAGGCGCACCTCCTTACTGCGGTTCCTCGATCAGTGGTGATGTTGGTTCTTCCTCCGTTGGACCAGTCGCCTCAAGATCAGGGTCGGCTGGTCTTGGCACCTTCCTGCAGTGTGATGCGTGAATCCACGTGGCTCGCTCTGCGACCTTCATAGCCGTGTGTGTCGTCAGTTGAACCTGAAAAGGGCCGATGATCACGAAGTCATTAGGCCGAATATCGTGTAGATGATCAGTTGTTGTCAGAGGAAGGGTAGTCTCCACACACCTGGCAACCTCTCTTTGGATCGGTTGGTACCTGAACAGAAGAAAAGAGGGGGGAAAAAAACAAAACAAAACAAAACAAAACCAAACAATAAAATAAAATAAAATAAAATAAAATAAAATAAAATAAAATAAAATAAAATAAAATAAAATAAAATAAAATAAAGTTTAAAGAGTAGGGGTGTTAGGGTTAGTTAAATAACTAAATGAATAGTTAGTATGGCTCTGGTGCTCAGTTATAGCTTCCAGGAAGGCAGAGACAGGTCAGAGGTCAGGATCTGAGAGCTTTTCAGATCCTAAAAGGTGCTGCTGCACAATCACACAATGGTTAGGTGTGGGTTAGTGAGCTTTTAGCCATGCTAGCTCAATGTTATCTGTAGCCCATTCACACGTGAGTGGGAAAATATGAGGCTGAAAGAAAAGCAGGAAGTATTAATTCGATTCTCCTTTCCTGGAGCAAGGAGAAGCATAGTTGGAGTTGCAGTGATTCTCAAACTGTGGTACGTCTACTACCAGTGGTACGCTGATACCTGGTGAGAAGCAACAATTTGAGAACCACTGTTTACAAGGACATGCAAGTCAGACGGAGAAGTGTGGAGTGTGACTACATGTCATCTCAAGATGAATACATACAATTGGGAGACATGGAGATGTGAGAAAGCTAAATAAGTTTAACCAAATAAATAAATAATGTTATTTATTTATTTAAATTGTTTGTTATATTTTTCTATCTCTTATTTATGAAGGAGAAATCTTATTATATCCTTTATTTATTCTGAATAATGTTAACACTCCACACCTAATAAAATAACCTAATTATTTTATAGTGCTGAATTTGTCAGTTCATTTATTTCGTTATTTTCCCCCATAATTGTTATTTGAGAAGTAATTTACTTAATTTTTAAGCTAAATTGGTGGCAAAAGTGTCTCTTATTCTGTGTCTGAACCACAGTTAAGCAAGATTATTGGCCCTTTAAGGTTAGACAGGATTAAAGTTAAGTTGAGTCAAACAATCATATTGTCTTTTGCCGTGTATTTATCCCATTCGTAGGAGTGACGAGCCATAGCACGGTTTGGAGAGCTTCCTTAAATGCTTGGAAGTTACTTAACATTAAACTATCTCTTATATCAATCAATTATCAAGAATTTCAGGAGGACCCTTTTTAAATCTCAGGCGACCCAGATTGGGCCACCAACCCAATGTTGAGAACACTTAATTTTACTCTTAAAAGTGTCTAAACCCAGTGAAAGTGTTTTATGGTCTTGCACGCTAAGTGCTGGTGGAACAAGAAGAAAATGGTTGGAGGGTTTTGAGGTATATTATTTTCCCATGAAAAAATTTAAATCAAAAATCAGAGGGACATTGGCCCTCTCCCTTCCCTTTTTTTTTTTTTTTTTTTTACATAAGAATGCATTTGGATTCTTAAAACCATATGATAAATATCATTGGAAAATCACTTATCTGATCATTTTGGATGTGTCTCCGTTTTCCTCTCTCTTGTGTCCACCTGCCTTTGTGCTCTCCAGCCTCCTCGACCTCCTCCTCCTCAGCCATAAAGGTCAAAGCCAGGGTCAACTGTACGCTCCCTTTGGAAATTTGAAGATCTGTCCCGACTTTCGCAGTTGGATTGGAAGTCTCTGTAGTCTCTGGAATAGATATTATGTTAGAACATCCACAATATGTCAAACTGTCACGTGTCTATTTCAATCTATTTCCCCTTTGCTTCCCAGTTATAGTCATGGACAATACTTCCCTTTAATTCTCATCCTTCATCATAAGAAGCAGTGACCAGGCATGACGGCTGTAGGAGGCAGGATCGGAGTCGAAAAGGCGGTGGAATTTTCTGTTAGGAAACACTCAGAAACAGAAAGTGAGGAAAACATTAAGACTTAAATGAATAATTTCAAATATCCCTTTTCTTTAGTTGGATTTGATTCGTCTCCTTTGAGTATACAGCCAGCGACCTGTATATTGGAAAAAAACAACACAATAACAACAACTAAGACGAAGACATAGACAAGTGTACACAACAACGAGTATACACATACAACAACAAAAACATGGACACTGAACATGAACAGTAAGGTCAGTCAAGGTCAAAGCCAGTCATTCCACTGAAAGTGGTATTATATATTAAAAATGTCGTTTGGTGGAGGAACATGTGTAGTCAAACAGCCATTTATCGGTCAATCACTCAATGACACGTCCACGGCACATTCGCACTCACAACGCAGTTCTCTCAGGCATACAGTCATCATTCAGTCATTCATGCATCGCACACATTCATGCCTCAATTTTCACGTCCATGCATTCACAAGGTTTTGCTGCATAGTGTCTAAGTAGAATATAGGCCTCATCTAACCCACCAGCGGCGATAGCCAGTCCACCTCCTCTCTCGGGGTCAATGAGCTCTTATTGTCCCCCCATGCTTGGCAACCTTTTAGCGTTAATTAATTGCTTTTCACTGGTATCATCTGATTAATAAAAGCTACGCTCCTTTTTACTTCCGCCTTGGCGGAGTCTACACTTAGATTATTGCCCATGGTAGTACTGACAGTCTGCTATCTGCTGATCAGGCAGGAATGGCACGGCCGTGCACTAATAACCAAACTCAACCCCGGTCCGCAACCGGGGGAAAACTGTAATATTCCAGAAATTTAAGAAAAAATTCTGAATCAGCAGGAACCTCAACCTGCACCCTTGAAAAATGAAGGGCTTGGGAAATTAACTCAACCTCGTTCTGCAACCGAGGGAAAACCTCAACCCCGGTCCGCAACCGGGGGAAAACTTTGCACAACTGCCAGGACTTTTTTTGGGCACCTCTAATATTATTCAATATTGAACGGAGCATGCAACCTCTAATAACCCTCACTCTAAGAGAACGTAGAAATTTGTTCAGAACGGTATTTGGTTACCAAGCATGTATCAAATCAGATGGACCACTATCCCCCAAAGAGCGCTTCCCCTAGCAAGGTTTATCCTTTTTCTGCACATTAAACCAGGACTTCTTGTTTGAAGAGTAATTGTCTATGTACTCATAGCAACTGATTGGACAGTTTTCTCAGGAAAAATTTGGTACCCCCCCTGCTGTCGAGTGGCTTCGGGCCGGCAAGACAGTCCGACACGGTAAGGAGGAGGCGCGCAAAATGAAAACGATGAATGTTGAACTAGGCTGTCTGTCGCAAGCAGCTTCAAGAGGGTAAGGTACAGATTGTTTACGAGGGTATCGGTCAAAAATGTCAAAATGTAAACTTGGTTGAGGCTGCAGTCCTCAATCTCTGTCTCAATTTTCCTGAAATTGAGTAAAAACAAAAGAGTAAAAGAAGAATCGTTCAGAAATAACAAAGGAGAAAAAACGTGTGAGCTCAAAAAAAATCATGGCCAATAAAAGAATAAAAAAATAAAAACTTCAGCTCCAAAAGCTGAGGCAACAGAGGGCTCTTTCTTCAACGGATGTAACCATATCTTGCATTGTGGGGGTCTCCCCTCAACAAGAAAATAAAAGGAAAGAAAAGCAAACAAAAACAAACCTATTAGTAACACTATTTTCTTCCCTTTTGTTTGTTTTTTCTCATAAAGGCAAAAGCAGTGTAAATAAATGAGCAACATAATGAATAAAAGCAAAGATAAATGATGGGCACACATGGTCTCATGTGGCAAACAGAAGGGTTCTGTGTGAAGTTACGGTGGTCCTGTGTTGCAGCTCATAGTTATGAACGTGAGTGTGTGACTGTATGTCTGGTCTGTCTGCTTAGAGCACACCTTCTTTTAAGTGTATCTCAAAGCGTGTGAGAGAATAAATGAAAACAAAATAATCTAGCGTACAGTCAGAAAATAGAGGGGTTAGTATTGTCCTATCGAAGGAGAAGCTTGTTGGCTATTTGCTAGTTGTCCCCCCCCATGCCAAAGTTCAAGGCTAAAGTGATATAGCACTACCACCAAAGGCTGTGGTGGACTTCTTATGGCTTGGTGTCCTCGTGGCTTTTGAAACAGTGTCTTTTTTGGTGAAGATGTTCCAGCAGACGTGTGATCAGTCTGCAGTTGTTGCCCATCATTCAGGCAGTAATCGTGGCGTTTAACCCGCAACTCATTGGTGGGGGAGTGTCCAACCAACTCCGACGCCCACAGGTTCTCAGTCTTTGATGATGGGGCAGGATGTGTTAATCCCAGCATTGGCATGCGGCCCATTCCATAGACGATGAAGAGTTGACTTGGGACTGAGCGAGTTATTTCGTTGCAGCATTGCTTTGCTGAATGGGAGAGTTGAGTCCTTTGATAGTCGATTTCCTTCTGAACCTTGGTCCTTTGTATGATGTTGACATTTCATTAGCATAAGAGTTGGAGGTGATTTCATTCATTAAGAGCTTTCATTGAAGATGTCGTTTCTTCAGGGACAACCGCAAAGCCAACAGAAACTAACAATACAATAATAAAAAATGATAATGATGATAACAGTAATATTAAAATAAAATAACATGAAATACTGTATTCATCTGTGTGTGTGTTTGAGTGTGTGTTGCTCATAGTCATTTTCGAGTGGACCCCAGATATATCAAACATGAAATCAAATAAAATTTTAATGTGTGTGTGTGTGTGTGTGTGTGTGTGTGTGTGTGTGTGTGTGTGTGTGTGTGTGTGTGTGTGTGTGGTTGTGCCTCCCCGTGCCACACGTCCGAACGTTCAGCTGAGAGAAAAAAAAAAAACCCAAAACGCACAGAAACACAGCAGCCGACTCTCGTCCAAAATGAAAACAAAACAACCAAAGGGAGAAATCTGATTCCATTCACACGTTTAAACAAAATAAAAACAAAGATAAAAAAGAAGTAAAACTCACCGAAAGCATGATCTGAGTTCACATCATACCAAGATTGTATATGCGGATGCATATATTATTTGTTTATTGGATTGTTCATCTGTTTGATTCCCATTATAAGTGTTTTACTCCCTGTAGTCTTCACTACACTTTAGGTTAGGGTTGGGGTTTTAATCTATTTTGATATCGGTACAGAGGTGAACTCAGTACATGGTACCGGGGTGTTTTAGAAACTTTGGTTGCCTGTTTATCCTATGGTCAGGACCTCACAGGCTGTCCGTGGAGGTGCCTGAACAAAACCAAAGTAAATCATGACCAGCCGTACTTGATGCCTAAACAAAAATATCCGAGCCCGAAGAAAAATAGAGGGAACTTATAATATTAAAAAGCAAAAAACTTCACCCTCTCTCATGGCAGTTTCTTTCACTGCGTCAAAACACAGAACAGCTGAAGGAGGAGAGAACCTCCAGAATGATGAAAATCAATACAGTGCTCGACTGGTTGCCTTTCTATCAACACAGAGCGAATATATATATGTAAATCAAAATTTATATATATATATATATATAAAGGCAGCTTTACCTTAATAGTCCGAATTGGTGTTTGTGGATCAACCGATGGTTCGTGGTCTAGTCTCTGTCCGAGGGGCAGACCACCGTGGGGCAGACTCGGAAGTCCCATTCCATAAAAAAACTGGCTTTGGGGTTTTAAGTGCGTCCACTGGTCCACGGCAGAAGCCCCCCAGAGTAGAAGATGGATCCTGTTCGTGATCGCCAATTTGTCACGGCAAATTTGCGGTTGACCTCATTTGGAGACATGATTTATTGCTTTGGTTGAAGTCCAGGCGAGGCATTGATGATTTTATAAAAAAGGTTTATTATAAAACTAAATAAAAAAAGAGTACAAAGATGGACAAAATTAGTGACCGCCCGGGCGGACGTCCGATGATCAAGTGGCCCACAGTTCTAACTCATCACGTATATTCCCCCTCAGTCCCCCTCCCTCCTCCCCCCAGGAGATAAAGAGGACAGAGGAGGTGAAAGAAGAGAGTGAAAAGAGACAGTTTCTTCTTTAGGTCAAAACAACCAGTTCTCTGGTATCTCCTGATTGTCGTGAGTGTTGGAGGTGTGTGCGTGTATGGTGTTTGTGTGTATGAATGGATGTGTATTGGGTGTGTATGTGTGACTATGTGAGTGTGTGTAGGCATGTGAGTGTGTGATGCCTCCGTGTCTGAGGGACAAGATGTGTTTTGGGAAGCTGACCTCGAGAAGAGAGCAGAAAACATGAGACAGCAGAAATGAAAAGTCTCAACTTAAAGCCTTAAAAAGAATAAGGTCTATGAGTAAATATGTTAATAAACATAACTAACAATTTTGCCCTGACACTAGCAACACAATTATTCACACTTCTGATCAATAACTCCAGTGATATACAGGGAATTACAATTTTGAACAAAGAGTTCAAGATTAGCCAATTTGCGGATGACACTTGTTTCTTTTTAAAGGATAAATCAATGGTGGATAAAATGCTCAGTATCATTGCAATATTTTGTAAAGCATCTGGATTGTCTCTTAATGTAAAAAATGTGAACTACTCCCTATCCACACTTGTTTTGATTCCTCTGTTTCCTCAATTAGAGTTGAGACTGAAGTCAAGTATTTAGGATTGTTGATTTCTAAAAATATAGCATGTAGATTGGAGTGAGGCTTGGCTGACATGATTGTCTTTTTCAACAAACATTGTAAAGATTTACACTGTGAAATCACACATTGGGTTTTTAACTGCGTCAATGCATTCCTCTGTTTTAGTAGTACATAATTAAAACAATTGTCAGTGCAAGTTCAGACTTTTAACCACTGTATTTTGCCTCCCACAGAAATATTACCCTCCAGACTTTGACCCTGCTAAAATCCCCAAACTAAAGCACCCCAAAGGCCAACAGTATGTGGTATGACTGATGGCTCCCTTCAACATGAGGTGTGTAGCTTTCATACACTTTTCTGTTTGCATTATTGTCCCTTATCTCTTAAGTTTCCTTTTATTGCTACAGTAGTGATATAATTTATGTATTATTGGACGAATAAATTGTTACTTTACTTTTTCTAATTTTGGCCTAACTGTTGCTTACAGTTACTATTGTAGAAGATGAAATATTACAGCATTATTCAACCATAAAGAAAAGCACAGCTGCAGTTACTCCTGTGTGTTAATCCCTTAATTAATTTAAAACCAGATCCCTGGTTTTTTGGGCTATTTTTCACAAGGTGTGTTATTCCAACAATGACCTTGGCCAAACCTAACTATCTTCATTTAAATGAAACATTTTTCATGTTGGATGGATTATTATCACAGTCAGTGGTATTTCTCCATAGAAAAGTCCTTAAAGAGTAACAAAACCCCTGCTTTCTGCTGACCTGCCACTAGGGGGCAAATTAAAAAAAATGCCTTGATTATGGGCATTACTCATGACGCAGTAAGGCACGCCCACTCAGGCTGCCGGTCAGTTCTGCCAGTGACAGACTTACTCACAACAGTCCCTGAATTACTCTCGCCATGAGCCTCAGAACACCGCGGCCTCACACATAGAGACACACACAGCAATTAGAAGTAAATGCACTTTCGCGCACACTCAGAGACACATGTGGATACACACACTATGTGTCTGTACATACATGCATAACTTGATCAACCCTCTGATTAGACCATAATCTGCTCTTTATAGAAGCACAGAGTAAAAAACAACACAACTGCAGCCAGCGGCCTCACACAGAGCATTAGACTTCCTCATTAAAACTGTCAATCAATGCTCACTGAGGGCTGCGATTGGAGGAAACCCTCCTCCCGCCTCTCAGCCTTTATATGAGAGGCGGGGCCCAGTCATTTTACAACTAAATGCGCAAAATAAAAAAATGAAAATAAATTAAAATGTTAAAAGTTGGACTTGGATCAATCAACAGCACTACTTAATACCAAAATACATATGTATTCAGCAGAAAAAAGTGGGTTTGGGGTTTACTCCTTAAAGGAGCATAGGGCAGGATCTATAAATCTGACTGCATAGTGACACCACGGTGGATAGGGTAACTGCAGCCATCAGCCAAGCTGCTGCAGTGACGCGCATCAACTGTTTACAGCTGATACTGTAGATAGAGGATGGATACCCGACCAAACCCTGACGGGACACGACGGCACAGGACGAGTCGGGTTCGGACAGATATTTAGCACCAGTGGTCGGGTTCAGTCACATAATGTTGTTTGCGTGCAGCGTTCTTCCTTTCCTGCTGTAGCTGCTGCAGAGTGCAGTTTAAATGGTGAGAGCAGTGGTCCAACTGCAACGAGAATGGCAATGAGAATGGAGAAGAGGACAATTTTAAAGGAATAAACAGTTGAAAAATTCCTTTTTCTGCACAATAACATGGATTATGTAAATAGATCCCATGGGTCTCTTGCGTGCATTGCGCCACTGGTTGTGTTTCACTTTCTCTTGTTACTCATCCGCTTCCCACAAAAACAAACGTAAATATGTAATATCTTTAAGAAAACAATGATGTTTTCACTGTTGGATTGGACTTTAAAATGCGGCTTGATCCACACTGCGACTGTAACACGGTTATTTATTTACTCACCGTTCAGGTGACCGTTTACTGCAAGACCTGTGCACATGCTTCTGTGTGCATCTGTGGAACCAAGCAGTAGTTTAATCCACTGTGTTTATCTTCTTTCAGTCTCCAAGCCATCTTCTCATTCTTCTTTATTTCCGATTTATTTAAATTAAAATGATCATTTTTTCTCACAACCTCCTTTAATCATCTTTGTTTTTTCAGGTGTAAATGTGGTGAATACATCTACAAGGGGAGGAAGTTCAATGCTCGTAAAGAGACTGTTCAGAAAGAGCGGTACATGGGGCTGCCAATCTTCCGTTTTTATATCAAGTGCCCTAGATGTCTTTTTGAGATTACTTTCCAGGTTAGAATGAATGCCATGGCTATCCCTAATACTTTGCTGACATTAATATTTCTGAAAACAGACATTTTTAAAAACATGTCTTTCTTTGATATTGTAGACTGACCCAAAGAACTCAGACTACGCCATGGAGCACGGTGCAACGCGAAAATTCCATGCTGACGAACTGGAGGAAATGAAAAGGGTCCAGCAGGAGAGGGATGATGAAGAACTGAACAACCCCACGAAGGTCAGGTTTCTGTTGTTGTTGTTTATTTATTTATTTATTCATTCATTTTATGAAAATGCAAACCAACAAAGATTCCCCATGTACATCAAATAACATCAAAGTCTGAATGAATCTATTTATTGGTTGGAAATGAGCAATAAGAAGAATAATATTGTTACATTTCTGTCCCTGAACTTAATCAATACGTAATTGATGATCCCACCAACCTTCCCCTCATCAATCCACACCATTTCCACTATTCCCGATCTTGTTAGATCTCAGAAGCGAAGCAGGTCTGGGCCTGGTTAGTAGTTGGATGGGAGACCACTGAGAATTCCAGGTGCACAGTGGGGGGCAGTTGCTCCAGTGGTATCTGTCATTGTGTCCTTGGGCAAGGCACTTCACTCACATTGCCTAGTATGAATGTAGTCTGTTGGTGGTGGTCAAAGGG
This sequence comes from Gouania willdenowi, assembly GCF_900634775.1. Lineage (NCBI taxonomy): Eukaryota > Metazoa > Chordata > Actinopteri > Blenniiformes > Gobiesocidae > Gouania > Gouania willdenowi. The sequence continues at coordinate 11,703,550 of NC_041065.1, forward strand.
GCTGATGACGCATTATGGCTGCCTCGTTTCCGTCAGTCTGCCCCAGGGCAGCTGTGGCAGACTGACAATAGTAGCTTACCACTATATAAAATTAATGTATTATTATTATTATTATTATTATTATTATTATTATTATTCTCTGATAACCCAAAAATGACAAATCAAAATTTACAAATCACCTTACAAGTCAACTTTCTAAAGCACATTGGCAGATTTTTTTTTTTGCCCTATAATTTTTTTAAATTGACAAATATTTGTACAAACCTTCAAATCATTTTCTTGAGCATTCCACAACCTCACAACAGACGAGAACATTATTCTTGAAGTAGTACGAGCGACTTGGTGCTTAAAATATAATTTCCTCCTGTGATCGTCATCCTCAGACGCACTTACAAATAATCTATGAACACACTCTGTTCTGCTTTTGGCTTTAAACATAAAAACTGATGTTTGCAGTTAAATTGTGTTCTTACATTTTAATAACCCTGATTTGATAAATAAGGAATTTGTATGGTCTCTAAAACCAACTTTGTAAATAATTCTGATAATTCTTTTTTGCAACAAAATCACTGGTAAAATATTTCTAGTATATATGTTACCCCACACTTCAACACAATAAGTGAAATATGGCAAAATATTTCACTTGTTATTTTCACTGTATTATGTGTGTGAGTGATTTTAAGTTCTGTGTTACTGTTCTTCATTCAGGTGCTTGAAAACAGAACAAAAGACACTTAACGGGAGATGGAAGTTCTGGAGAACCTGCAAGAGCTGAAGGAGGTGAACCAAAGGCAGGCTCAGGTGGACTACGAGGGAATGATTGCCAAGTGCAGAGAGATGGAACGGAGACAGAAGGAGAGGGAGGACGATGAGGATGAGCGGGAATTAAGGTGAGTGAAGAATGAAGGATAAAGCCAACATAAATCTGCATCACAATGTTTGATTCCACACTCCTACTGTTCATGTGACTTCAATATAAAACTAATTCACCTCCAGAAGTAATGACATCGGATATGATGCCTGATGGGAGATAACATTACACTGATTTTTCCCATCATGACATGATTATACATTTTATCAAACTATAACAATATAATTTTATCTCATGACAAACATCATGTTTGTTTATCTGTGTGTTCTTTCTGCAAACCACAGCCAATCAAAATGACTGAAGGTTGTTGCTTTATCCTTACTTTTTTACAGAGATGTGCTGGAGCTTCAGCGGCACAAGAGAAAGAGGGACCCTTATTCAGACGATGAAGAGGAGAGCAGCAGAAGCAGCACTCAGCTGCAGAGCTCAAGCACAGGCAAACCTGCAGACATTGTCACCCTGGGCAACCCACCCAAGGCAGAGGTATGATGACCCTGCAGTTGTATAAAACAGGACGTTCTATATCTTAATCATTACACAGTGGTTCCTGATGGCATCTGTGTTTCCATTCATGTGTATGACTACAAAAAAGACATAAACAATGTGATATCTTACCATTTAAATAAGGGTTGTAGTCAATTACGTTTTTCAGTTACAGTTACGTCTTCAATTATCCATGTTCTATTACAACTCAATTATGATGACCTGCATTTTTACCAATTACAATTAAAATGATTGTTGTTACCCTGAAAGTCAATTACAATTACGTTCTCAATTACTGAGCCTTTAATAAATAAGCCCATTACACTTTACCTTCCCCTTGTGTTAGCTTTCTGTTAGCATCTCTTATGATAACTGGTCAGCTTGACCCATGTCTTATATCGGCTGTAAAACACAAAAAAGAAATTATTTATCATCAAACTTGTTTTTCATGTCTTGCTACATTATTAGGTTTCATAATCAATACAATTATTGGTATTAATATTTTTGGTCTTGGCATCTTACACAGGTTTGTGTTTCTTTAAATTGTTGATAAGAGTTTATAGAGTTTACATGCCAATTACAATTACAAAGTCAATTATCTGAACACATTTCAATTACGATCACAACTGCAACAGAAGTTTTACAATTACAATTGTAATTGTGCCATTTGTGTAATTAATTATCAATTACGTGATTACAATTATAGTTGACCACAACCCTTATTTAAATACAATTTTGTTTTAAGTCTCTGGGAGTTTCTTCCTGTTGCTGTTTGATCACATGTAACAGAGTCCTGATTTCTTCATTTTGTGTTTCCACAGGGATCTTCAGCCACAGGAGTGAAGTGAGCCAAGACAGAAAGCTGGGTGAAGAATGATTGGACGCTGGGTTACAAAGTGCCCCCTAACACTTTGGTGGTGGATAAGCATAAGAAACCAGCAAAGACTGCAGAGCCCCTTCCACCAAAAGGTAACACACACTACAGACTGAGTGCTGTGTTATGACTCAGCTGTTTTATCACATTACAAATATTTTCCTCACCTCACTCGTGTGTAATTATTCATGTCATTTTACTTTGTGTGGTGTCTCTCACAGATCCATCCAAGTCTATTGCCCCAAAAGGCTTATCGTTGGTGCCGTACTCCGACAGCGACACTGACAGTGACAGCCAACTAATTCACCTCCAAAAGTAATGACATCTGATATGATGCCTGATGGGAGATCAAATTACATAGATTTTTCCCGTCATGACATGATTATAAATTTTATCAAACAATAACAATATAATTCTATCTCATGACAAACATCATGTTGTCATGCCCTCTACCTCTGGCATCTCCTGAATTGGTTCGTTGGCACCATCTGGTGGTCTCCATGCCTCACTGTCCGGACTACTCAACTCTAATCATCAGGATTGCTTCCAGCTGCGGCGGGGAGTGGTCTCCCCACCTGCAAGTAGTCACACCACTACTTAAGACACCGGCAGACCACAAACCGACGCCAAACTGTAAACATTGCACACTCTGACCCTCTCAGCCGATGGGATCTCTCCTGCCTCCTTCCCACCTGGAACCATCATCACCGCTGGAATCCCTCAGCTCACTCCACCCTTCAGCCGGTTCTCCCCACTCCTGTGCCAGGCTCCTTCGTTTCGGCCGCTTTGGCTGCAGCTCGAGCGTCTCTGTGTTCCTGCCCATTTGGGGTTCAGAGGTTTCCTTTGTTAGTTTAGTCATTCTGAGTTTATGCCTTTAGACCTAGGGTTCTGTTTTTTCGTCAGTAGTTTCCTGATCGTTTTTAGTTAATCTTAGTATTAGGTCTCCCTCAGTTTGCTCAGCACTTCCTTAATTTCTCCACCACCCCACTTAGGGTGCTGGTAGGTTTTTTTGTTGTATTCAGTTTTGTGAAATAAATCAGTTAATTGTATCTGTGCCTCCTGTTGTGCTGTCTGCGCTTGAGCCTCAGTTCCGTCCCGTGACACGTTTGTTTATCTGTGTGTTCTTTCTGCAAACCACAGCCAATCAAAATGACTGGCGGCTGTTGCTTTATCCTTACTTTTTTACAGAGATGTGCTGGAGCTTCAGCGGCACAAGAGAAAGAGGGACCCTTATTCAGACGATGAAGAGGAGAGCAGCAGAAGCAGCACTCAGCTGCAGAGCTCAAGCACAGGCAAACCTGCAGACATTGTCACCCTGGGCAACCCACCCAAGGCAGAGGTATGATGACCCTGCAGTTCTATATCATAATCATTACACAGTAGTTCCTGATGGCATCTGTGTTTCCATTCATGTGTATGACTACAAAAAAGACATAAACAATGTGATATCTTACCATTTAAATAAGGGTTGGAGTCAATTACGTTTTTCAGTTGCAATTACGGCTTCAATTATCCATGTTCTATTACAACTCAATTATGATGACCTGCATTTTTACCAATTACAATTAAAATTATTGTTGTTACCCTGAAAGTCAATTACAATTACGTTCTCAATTACTGAGCCTTTAATAAATAAGCCCATTACACTTTACCTTCCCCTTGTGTTAGCTTTCTGTTAGCATCTCTTATGATAACTGGTCAGCTTGACCCATGTCTTATATCAGCTGTAAAACACAAAAAAGATATTACTTATCAAACTTGTTTTTCATGTCTTGCTACATTATTAGGTTTCATAATCAATACAATTATTGGTATTAATATTTTTGGTCTTGGCATCTTACACAGGTTTGTGTTTCTTTAAATTAAGAGTTTATGGAGTTTACATGCCAATTACAAAGTCAATTATCTGAACACATTTCAATTACGATCACAACTGCAACAGATTTTTTTACAATGTTATGACTCAGCTGTTTTATCACATTACAAATATTTTCCTCACCTCACTCGTGTGTAATTATTCATGTCATTTTACTTTGTGTGTTGTCTTTCACAGATCCATCCAAGTCTATTGCCCCAAAGGGCTTATCGTTGGTGCCGTACTCTGACAGCGACAGTGACAGCCAAGGGAATTTTAAATAAATATATTGAGAACATACTCTATTTTCTCCTCAGTGATGATTCAAACTTTTAAATGATGTTGAAAACAGTTCATTTCTATTGCTTATTGAAATGTTTAACTGTTGGTAGTTTATTTCTCTCTCACTGATTTCGATGATTAACATCGTAGGTCAGAGCAGAACATTTATTTTGTTTATTGCAAACTGATCTATCTTCCTAAAAACATGTGCAAAGGCACTAACAGTGAGGATGGTTTTTATAGATCCAACAGGTCAGTAGACGATGCTGTAAACCTGGCTCTCCACTTCATCCTCCAGCACCTGGACTCCCCAGGCTCCTACGCCAGGATCCTGTTTGTGGACTTCAGCTCTGCTTTTAATACAATAATCCCAGCTCTCCTTCAGGACAAGCTTTCCCAGCTGAACGTGCCAGACTCCACCTGCAGGTGGATCACAGACTTCCTGTCTGACAGGAAGCAGCACGTGAAGCTGGGAAAAACCATCTCTGCTCCCCGGACCATCAGCACTGGATCTCCTCAGGGCTGTGTTCTTTCTCCTCTGCTCTTCTCCCTGTACACCAACAGCTGCACCTCCTCTCACCAGTCGGTCAAACTCCTGAAGTTTGCAGACGACACGACCATCATCGGTCTCATCGCTGATGGAGACGAGTCCGACTACAGGTGGGAGACAGACCGGCTGGTGTCCTGGTGCAGCCAGAACAACCTGGAGCTCAATGCTTTAAAGACAGTGGAGATGATAGCAGACTTCAGGAAGAACCCAGCCCCCCTCACCCCCCTCACCCTGGGAGACTCTACAGTGAGCTCTGTAGAGTACTTCTGCTTCCTGGGGACCATCATCACTCAGGACCTCAAGTGGGAGCTGAACATCAGCTCCCTTATCAAAAAAGCTCAGCAGAGGATGTACTTTTTGCGGCAGCTGAAGAAGTTCAGTCTGCCAACAAAGATGATGGTGAACTTCTACAGCTCCATCATCCAGTCCATCCTCTGCTCCTCCATCACCATCTGGTACGCTACGGCCAAGGACAAGGCCAGACTGCAGCGTATCATCCACTCTGCAGAGAAGGTCATCGGCTGCAATCTGCCCTCCCTCCAGGACCTGTACGCCTCCAGGATTTTGAGGCGTGCAGGAAAGATTGTGGCCGACCCCTCCCACCCCGGTCATAAACTGTTTCAATCTCTCCCTTCTGGTAGGAGGTTTCGGTCCATCAGGACCAGAACCTCCAGACACAAAAACAGCTTCTTTCCCTCTGCCACCATCCACATGAACACACCCCAAGTCACCCACTGAACCCCCCCCCCCCCCCGATCACCACCTCCACCAGCTTGATACCTGCTGCACTGTATATATATATTTATATTTATATTTATCCTATTTATCCTTTATTCTCTATCTATCCTTTATTTATCCCTCATCCTTTATATTTATCATTATTATTATTATTGATGCTGGGTTGTTCTTTGTTGTTTTTGTTTTTATTTCTTTTATTTCTTTTTGTAGCTTGTTTTGTGCACCAACCACCAAGTCAAATTCCTTGTACTGTCCTCAAAACTGTACATGGCAAATAAAACATTTCTAATTCTGATTCTGAAATGTTATAGCCAATGTTAAATCTGGTGTTTGTTTTTTAAAGCATAGAGTAACAGTAACTTCACTTTCCTAGGGCACTAGATAAAATCCAAATCTTAACACTTACCTGTTGGAATTTCTTATTACTTTAAATATGCAAGTTTGTGTTCACAACATGGTTCTCCTGATTTCACTAGAATGACCGTACACTTCCTCATCTGGTCACATGTGTATATATAGAGCTTTGAGTTTTCTCCTTCCAATGCATTCAACATAATTTAGAAAAAAATTATAAACTATACACAAAGACTGCAACTCTAGTTTGGTCATTTTAAATTAAGTAGCACCAGATGATTCAGTGTTTCTATTATGAACAGGGTCTGCATATCGGGGTCTGTTACCAAAACAAGATGCTTGAGTCCACTATTAGCTCTCACTCAGCAAAAGCCTCAGATGTTGGATTTACTGTCTTTTTCATCAACAATTATCTTAAAATTCTTAAAATATGGGTATTGTCAAATGAATAAACACTAAGTAAGTAATATTTATTTATATAGCACCTTTCACATGCAGAGGTCACAAAGTACATTTAAAGATTTACATTCTCATTTATTAGTCTCTAAATTTGGGAGCTGTTTCCAAAGTCATGTCACAGTACCATCACCATAAATAAAGACATAGATAAAAAAAAAAATAAACGGATTAAATGTGTGCATTTGGTGGAAACCAGTTTGTGCTCACAGCTTTAAAATCCACCAGCTGAGTGTTTCAGGGACCTCCCTTTAAACCAGTCACACACCAGTGTTGTGTCGGAGACCGTCTGCTCTGAGGTCTAGACTGGTGTCATGTACGTACGATGATCTGTGCTATTTGATGACCTACTTCCGGCTTCATTAAAACTGAAAGCCGTCCTAAAACAAATGAAGGCTGCAGAATAATTGATTTTGTAACTATGGCTAGAGGCAGGAGTAAATTTGATTATTTATATCAAAGTTCGTTTGGATTTCATCTTAATTTATAATGGAAAAAAATACGCAACAAGGAACAAAAGTGCTCCCTTGCACATCGGAAGTAGGACATCTTCCACCATGTGCACCAGTGGATGCGGAACACTGGCTAATATTAGCAGTCTGACCTGCTTGGCTGGAGAAGCTCTGCCTAAACCTAACAGTGTTTGTAACGGCCCTTGGGTTGAAAGAACAAGATGCTGGAGTCTCGACTGATGCTTCTCAATGCCCCTTTATTTTGATATTGAGCCTAGCAAGACAATACACAATACAAGTTATTTAATTTTATAGTTTTGTACAGTGCAAACAATTCATGAACATACTTTATTTAATCATTTTAATCCTGTAAAACCAGACACAAGTAATTGTCGATCCTCAGTATTGTAACCTATAATTATAATATTCATGTTTAAGAAATAAACAAAGTGAATAAATGCACCAATTTATTTACAACAAGACAACTCAAACCCACTTCACCTGCAGCAAGGGCCAAATAAGCGATGTGTAATGTACTTCCTTCCACTCACCAAGGGCGTTAAAAGGAATCTTTCATTCTGCTGACAGCTGCTTCTCCCACTGCTATCCATACACAGAAAAAAACACCACTCACCTGGGTAAACACCACCTTTTATCCCCCCTGCACAGGTAAGCCTGCTGCTGGGTCCTAAAACCCATGCGGTTTAAGAGCACCGACAAGGAATCCTGACACCCAGTGGAGACTACAGGTAACTGCAGGGATGAGTTGTCTTAAACACATGAAATTGACAGTCTAAACATAAGAGAAACAAGTCCAAACAAAAAAAAAAAAAAAAAAAAAAACAGTGATTAAGATTCCTAATAAGTGAGCCAGGGGTCAGTTACAGTATTTTTTTTTATTTTATTTTACATTTTATACATTTTTTATTTGTAGACCAGACATCCAACATGCTAAATAGCGGATGGTAAAGAGGCAGACTGGGCTGGAGTGGGTTTATCGTCACTACAAAGAAAAGAGGATGAGCATGAACTCATTCACGGTTCAAACGTTAGTCTGAGTGAAGCTAACTCAGCCTTTATCCACTGCAGCACTTTCACTGCTTCCTTTTCAAAACAAATACCCCCTAAAACCACTCCACGTTTATTTAAGCACTTATAGATGATGAAATAAGTGCAAAAAGTAATGTTTGCAGGATATTTTTACACTCTTTACTCAGTGTTTCTGAGACTAACTTGGTTATTTGTTAGCATTACTGACCTTTTGTTATTGAGATCTGTGTTCATGATAAAAAAGAGAAAGTAGGATTAGTTAGGTGATATACAAGGATCTGTGAGTGTCCTTAATCATTACTAATACTTGGAGTTCATCTCATTAAGCAGTGCTAAAAATCAGAGGCTTGTCCAACTTTAATGTGTGAATATTGTACATAAAATATATATATAATTTTTCTATGCTTGTATGAAAATAGCTTTGATTAATCCTTGAGTTTTTCTGTGAACATTAGATACTGGCCGATATTGGATTTTTAGGGTCGATGGCAATACCGATGTAGAGGGTCTTCACGGTGTCATAAAACGTGTCATCAACTCGGAAGTCGCCATCTTGGAGATAAGCAGGCGGTTTACAAAAATTATGAACCATTGCCGTGTTTTTGGCTGTACTAATCGGCCAGACCGAGAAAAACGTGGATTTTTATAGACTGCCAAAAGTTATAACAGATCAGGGATAACAATGTCTGCATTTTATAGCCAGCAGTTCTACAAGATGAGTCTAGCTCACCATTGTTGCAGCAGTTGTTATTGATGTATATACAAACACCGCCACCCTCATCTCCTGTGTTAAATCTAAATCCAGCTTCAGGTAGTCCACTTTGTTCTCCAGGGAGCAAACATTAGAACACTGGATGGAAGGAAGTGGCGTTCTCTGAGCTTAGCTTTTAGCTTGGTTGCTAGCCCCGCTCCTGCTTCCGATCACACCGCTTATGTCTCCTCCACTGGTGGACACCTCTGGTACAAGGCTCCGCTGCTTCGTAGGTCACTGGATGTAGCCGACGTAGCAATCCGAGGCTCGAGGTCCAGAGTAGTCGCATCTACTCTTTGATTTGCCTAAATCTAAGATTGCTTGGCGGTCGTATACTATTTTAGAGTAAGTATGCTGCAGGTTCACTGTGAAAATATAAGAACTGACTAAGTTATCTGCTGATATACAGTTTATTCGTTGCTAACGTGAGCCTCTGCATCCGCAGCCGACCTCCAAACTTCTATAAGATTTAAGGTCTTCCGCTTTGTATGGGCTTGGTGAAATCCAGGTAATTGACGACATCAGGATACATGATAGACGGAAGACTCTCCAGGTCGTCATTGATCCAAGACGAGGAAGCCGACTCATGTGGATCTGCACCACCAATAAACCATATTTTTTCCAAATATGGTGCCCGTTCCTGCGGACCAAGTCCCTGTATGCCTTTGCATCTATAATGCATTTTGAGTTGCTTTTATGCGATTTATCCATCGCAGAGTACACTTCTGTGAGCCTCCAACATGTAGTGTCAAAGTCTGCTTACCTCCAGCATGGCCACGCATCCGGTTTACTGCTTAGAAAGTGGTCAGTGAAAACCCTCTATTGTTGTTTTTTCTTTTAAAGCCAATATTCGGCATATCTGTCGATAGCAGATATATGCAGAGGTGTAAAGAGTACTGATATATCCTACTCAAGTAGAAGTACAAGTAAGTCATACATAAAATATTCAAATACAAGTATAAAGTAAACATCTTACGTATACTATTAAAAAGGAAGAGACCAAATTATTTTTCTAAATAAAATAACACCAAATAATTAAATTAAAAATAAATTCTGAAAAAATCCTCAGGCTCTGTGTACATACATCTACTGATGCCTCTGGACACATCATCAGTTATGTGCTTGGTCTCATCGGGCGTTTTGGGTCTTTCAACATAATACGCCCTCCTCCAGGTGACCCAGCCATGGCTGATCAGGCCCCGGCTCGTGTCCAGATGGCTAACTAGCTACCATGACTCCATGGCTCTCCTCTCTTGAGCCACAGCCATCTTGAGGTCCTCTCTGCCGCATTGGTGGTACTGCGAATGGCTCTCCTCCTTCTCTCTCCCTCGATGCCCAAACAGCTGAGTGCTCTGGTTAGGGAACAGGCTGCAAAACCCCTACATCCAACCTCCACTGGGAAACACCTTGCTCTCCAACCAGCCCGCTGGCAGTCACTGACCAGTCCCGCATATTTGGAGAGCTTCCTCTCAAAGGCTTCTTCCAGGCGATCTTCCCACGGGATGGTCAGCTCCAGCAGCACTATTTGCTTACTGGCCTCAGACACAAGGACAATGTCTGGTCGCAGGGTGGTGACTGCGATGTGGCCGGGAAACTTCAGCTGATGCTCAAGATCCACCAACAGCTGCCAGTCTTTTGCAGAGGTTAGGATTCCTGCAGAGGTACTTCTAGCCGGGGTTGGCTGCTCCCCAGCTCTGACAAGTACACAAGTCCTTTGCTGATAACTTCAGCGATGGTCTTAAGAACCTGGTCATGCCTCCAGCGATACCGCCCATCTCCAAGTGCCCTGGTGCAGCAGCTGAGAATGTGTTCCAGAGTTCCTCACTTGGAACACAGTGGGCATGCTGATGTCTCTGCTACGCCCCATGTGTGCAGGTTTGATGGACTTGGGAGTACATCATACACTGCCTGGATGAGGAATTTGATGCGGTGGGGCTCGGCTTTCCACAGCTCAGCCCAAGTCACTTTCCTCTCGACCTCGTTCTCCCATCTTGTCCAAGCTCCCTGTTGCTTCATTCCCACTGCCTTGATGGTTCTTGATTCTTCCACAGCAGCTCTCACCTCCTCCTGGACAAGGCGGCGCCCTTCCTTCCCGCTGGTGTTTGTTCTGGGAGTTGGAAAGGAGCCTAGCCCAGCTTTGCCTCGTGTGACCACTCCCACCAGGCTCCTCTGGCGCAGCCTTGCCTCTGCCTCTTGAACTGCGTTCTCTGCCCTCCATTTCCTTCCAGTTCTCACTTTGATCCCTGCTTTAGCCACCTTTGGATCACGTGAGTCCCTGTACTGAACCACTTCTCTGGCTCTTGTGACCTTAAACTCCTTAAAACCTAATATCTTCATACTCAGAAGTTCAAATATATACAATTCTTCCCTTATCTCAATAACTATATACAAAAGAACAAGGAGAGTCTGCTGAAGGGGGTGGGGTATGCGTATAATTTAGACATTTCTGAATTTTAAATCTGGTGTTTTTAAGAATGATCTATTTGTGTGCTCTCTGTATCCTGCGTTACGTTTCATTCTAATAATCTGGTCCTCTTTCCACAGGTGGAACACGGGGATCTGTATCGACCCAGTGCATCGTCTCCTATTGGTTCTGCTGCAGGCTTTAGAACGCTTCTACCCTAAACGCTACAAACTAGACTGCAGCTCCGGTAACAGTCAGATCCTGACAGATTTAATTCACTTTTAGAATTCATATATTTAATGGCTATTGACTGACTTGTATTTGAATTTAACTCTGAATTTATGTTCATAGAGCAGATTAAAGTAATACTCCACCGGTTAACATATAATCATTGATTATATTTATACAGTGTTTAATTAGATTTTTATTTTTTTCTGTGAATATTACAGGTAGGATGTATAGTAGGGATGCACCGAAATGAACATTTTTGATCAAAGCCGAATAAAATATAAACGCTTGGCCGAATATTGAATGCGGTTGTTGTTTTTCACTATTTTTTTTAGTAGTGCATAAATAGCCTAGAACAGCGATTCTCAACTGGTGGATCGGGACCCAAAAGTGGGTTGCAGACCAGTACTGGGAGGGTCGTGGACAGCTGGTCAAAAATGAACAAATACTTAATGTCTCTCATGTTGGACTTGTGTTTTATTTTAAAAGAACCTTTTCTTTTGACTTGTGCTTCAAGCCTGTCTTCATTCGTTCCCTCTCTGATCTGCTCAGAAGACAGTTTCTCTGCCCTGACAGCTGAAGCACAACACTTTATTTTCTTCTTTTTTTTCCTTCCTTTTTTTGCAGCACAGCACACACTTAAACAGCTGTTGCTGCACATATAATCATGTTTAGACATTAAATAAATTATATTTGATATTTAATCCTCATCACCCATATAAGTGCATTGCATTTTTTTTTTTTTTTTTTTAACGGCATTCGAAACTGATACTTTTGCTGGTCGACCAATCACACCAGCAGCTCGGCCACTGGGACTTAGACAGCAGACATTTTCCCACCATGAACTACACCACCAAGGGTCCCACACTACTGTGAACTCAACAACACAATCAGACGATCAGAGATCTCTCCTAATGTTTGATTAATGAATTTGATTACTAACGAGTACGTACTCTCTTAGTACTAAATTAATTTAATATGCTAATGAGATTACAGTTCTATTCAATAGTAACTTTTTAATTTGACATTAATGAAATCCATTTAGATTAGAATTAAATAGATTATTTAATTCTAAATAATTCAGATTAATTATTTGTATGTTTACAACTAACTTCATTTTTGCATCGATTACCATGAACTATTTTTTGCTTTCAGAATATTTATGTCTAATATGACTGAATAAAAAGCAACGGTTTACATAACTGAAACCATGAATTGGTTACTTGTATTTTAACCCATTGAATTAATTAATAAAGTGACTAAATAAATCCTAAATTTGCTTACAATATTTCACCTTTTTTAAATGCAAGTCTGTTTTTCTTGATGTTTTATTCAATATTTGGTGCAAAAACATTGTTTTAAAATCAAAATAAATCATCCTATACTGTACAAATTTAAAATATGCACATTAAGGCAAAACAAAACAAAAAAGGTTAGAAAGATGATGTAGAATGAATTACCTGTGTTAAACAGAATTCTTTAAAATCATTCAATTTATCACTAAAATACTTGGTGTTTTATTAAAGACACAATTTACAAAAAAAAAAACAAAAAAAAAAGCTATAAAAACACCTTTGTGACTTGAACTACTTGGATAAACCACTGTCGTATTTATTTCACCATGTTGGGGCTTTGTAATGAAATGTTTGAATCAGTGATTACGTTTGTGTCATAAAACAGAAACATGTTGTTTGTGTATCTGGATAATTTAAGAGCAGGGTGTGTTTGTTACTGTAATGAAATGTTCAACAAAGATGGGATCTTATTGTTGCAGAATGTTTTATATTTGTGTGATAATAAAATACATTGTAACATTTTGCTTTATTTGCTCATTTAGATTTTGTATTTACAGTATCTATGTAGAAGTTGTTTAAATGCTGTCCTAGATTCTAACTAAATCTGATAATAATAATAATGCATTGGATTTTGTATAGTGCTTTTGTATTGTTTTAAAGCACAAAAAAAATCTAAATTTATTGAGATTTAGAATTTTGATGATTCATTCACAATAACCATTACAATGTATTGGTATCAGATCAGTGTTGTTGATACTGGTCCTGTATATATTTCATTTTCAAGATTGATCAGATATTATTATTGCACTTGAACACTACGACTGACCTTCAGAATTTTGCTTTTGTTTTTGATTAGGGGCCTCAAAAGAACAAAAAAAAATTAAAGTTGGTTTGTTATTTATGTGTGAGTCAAATATTACAATAATTGGTAGTGCCGAATTATTAACACATACCAATATGTTACTCCATATGTGCCACGGGGGCGCCAGGGGGCCCCAATTTTTAAATGACTACTCCTCTTTGAATTGGGCTGTAATTTCACATGGATATTCTATGAACGAATGGCAAGAGCCTATCGCAGACCTTTTTTACTCGGAGGAACCGAGTCATTTTACTGAATTCTCAGGAACGTGGTACGTGCTATTTGACGTGGAGACATTCCGCGTCCCTGGCCATAATTCATCCAAATGTGTTTGGTTAGGTGGAGGGATCTAGTGGGATTAGGTAAATTTAGGGATTACAGTTAGGGTTACGTAGGGATAGGGTTTGGGCAGGGGTCACCAACACAGTGCCCGCAGGCACCAGGTAGCACGCATGGACCATGTGAGGTGCCCTCATGAGCTCAAGTCACCAATGAGCTGCATCTTAAATCTGATTAACTTTCCAGGATTCAAACTCACAAAGATAAATACAGTCGACAGTAGTAAATGATGTAGTTAAATACTGCTGGATGTGATGAAGTTATAGTATTAAATTAACCATCTTTAAATGTTTATTTTCATGGAAACATTGTGAAAAACATTTTTAAATGCTGCAGATTTGATGTACAGGTTGTGCTATGTTATATACAATATGATATATATATTATACATTTACAAATTTTGAATGTTTTACAATTAGTTAAAAGTTGTTTGTAACTAGTAAAATAGCATGGGGATTTTACGGAAGAGGATTAGGGCCACATGTGAAATTTTTTATGGAGTTCTGACTTTAAAACTCTTTAAAAAGTCAGAATTCTGAGATTAAAGTCACAACTCCAATAACAAAATTCACGTGGCCCTTAATCCTCTTCCGTAGGATTTTCTATGAAAAGTAGAAAGTGAAACAGTTACATAAATTAGGAGAATTAAAGTGTTGCATGTTGAAATTTAAACATCTCTGACCTTTTTAGGTGCCTGCTAGCCTTTCTTATAAATGTACCCTCTAATTAAAGGGAGACCGTGAAAATGTAGTATTTAAGAAGTTCTTTTCAAACTGGTAACCTTTTGGACTATACAGTACCTATGAAGTAGCTCACAGTTTCAGAAGGGGTGATGACCCTTGGGTTAGGGGTTAGGGATTGGGGTAACAAAGGGTTAGGATAACGAACGACACTTAATAACAGCCTTCATGGCACTTTATTCATGCTAATGATGACGTAATGTTAGCCTCATGTATAAAACTTCAAATAAAGTGTTACCAAAAACATTAATAGACTTCCACTGTGGAAGCATTTGTGTAATAAACAGTTTTTAGGAAGCTAAGAGTCAAGAGAAAATGTGCTAAAGTAACAAAAGTTGCATTGTAGAGAAAACTCTCCTTGCTTTAACCTGGAGTCTCTAAAACACATCTTTCCTCTTTCTGTCTGCTCATAAACTCAGAGTTAGCGTCCGTGCTGGTTGCTCACAGTCTTCCTGGTGTACATGTTTTACTGGAGTTGAGGTTTCAGGGTGGAAGCGGCGCTGCTTTTTCTTATCCAAGGGGGTCGAAGTGGTAATGGCGTTTTCCTGCCAAATATATGCTGTAAATCCCAGAATTTTTATAGGTTGACTAAAGCTCCTGTTGTTCCTCTGCTGCTCCTAACAAAATGAAATCCTCATTAAAGGGCTCGACGCTGAATTCCTGAAGGCCTTCATTCCTCATCAAAAAGGAATTTAAGGTTGGTTTTATTTCCCATGTTGCAGTAAGGTTTGGGTTTGTTGATTTATAAGAGCCTAAATCATACCAACTTTAAAAATAATACACTCTAGTCTTGTGGTAAGGATGGACATTCTGGTTCCATGCCTGACATTAAACCCTTTTTATGGCTATGTATCATTATATATGCTACATGAGTTATTAAAGGCACAGCACAAAAAGACAACATTTGCAAAAAAAAAAAAAAAATACAGTTCATACTGTATATGTAATCCTATAGAGTTTAGAATTTAATAAAGTTATTGGGGTCAAACTTGGGTTCCAACTCAATCACAGTATTTCAGGGGAAACAGTTACCATATGCAATGAAGCAAAAAAGCAGGATAGATCCTGATTTGTTATTATTTCTTTAAAAATCCAACTTTTTTGTTTAGGGAATTTCATTATATTATACATAAAGTCTTATACATTTTTTTTTTTTAAGGATTTTTTTTGGCTCTAGTGGCCTTTATATGACAGTTGCTTGACAGGAAGGGGGTTAGAGAGAATAGGGAATGACATGCAGGAAAGGGTCCCAGGCCGGGAATCGAACCTGGACCCGCTGCAGGTGAGGAGCTACAGCCTCGGTACATGGGGCGGGCGCTCAACCCACTGAGCTTACACACCGCCGATACATAAAGTTTTTTGACGGAACTTACTTGCGAATAAATGACTTGTCAATAATCACACCCAGTGTGCGTGTTCACACCAGCAAATCCTGAAGCGTTTTAACTGCTTTAGGATCCATTTTCCAGGAAAGTCTGCTTCGTTTGGTCCAGTGTGAGCAGCCGAACAAAGTCTAGAGTGGATCAGGCAAACAAGGTCTAGAGTTTTTGTTTTGGCCGGACTCATAGCGTTTCCAATCGGATTCACAGCTCTGACAAAGTGTTGACTGACTTCAGTCATAGTCTTTTGACTAAAATGCAAGTTTTTGTCAACATTTAATCATCAGGACTGTTGTGGTGGCTTGGATGAATAAGATGGAGTCAAACTTTAGGGATGCTGGTCAGATGTGGACACTGGGTTTATTTGGTCAAAGAGTTTTGGGGAACAGACCAGTCTGGGATTAAGAGGTAAACAAGCTTTTAGCGCGTGTGCGCCAGAAGAACTCAGTGAATCTGCTGTTGGTCAGTGATCTCAGGGTTATTTATGTTGCTGATAGCGGTATTCATAACATAGCAGAGCCTCTTCATGCAGAGACCTTGGTGAATGCTATCATGATAGTAGATTTTATTCTATATTTCTAAGGACCCAGCGAGGGTCATTTTTTCTTCATTTTGAACAGTATGTAAAGTTGAGATTTTGTTCATTCAGACAAGGTTTTTCAGGATTTTTTTTTTAATCTCCCGACATATTTCGACTGTCAACTGCCAGTCCTTGTCAGAGGAGTTTTGATAAATGTCTTTGATGGTTTCTTTGAAGTTTCATTTGACTTCCATATAATAGTTTCAGCAAGATTAATTTTGCTCTTTTTGAACAATATCTGATCAGCAGAACTAATAATAATCTAAATATTAATAATAATAACAATCTGCCCTTGTAAAATCTCACATACAGTAGCTTAAAGTATTTCACTCAGAAATTCATATTCTGATTTTAATATTAAAAGGGTTTGCACAGTGTCCATTTTCACATGAAAGAGATTTCTGGATATATTTACCCATTTCCTTTGTAAAATAGGCTGATAAAACTAAGATATATGAGTCAGGAATTCTGTTAGTGGAATACAAAATGGCCATGGCAGTAGCACCCTCTGGGTTCCACATGTTTAAAAAATACTGGACTTTTTGTAGCTTACAATTACATTATTAATAAATGATCTATAAATAACATAAAATAAATGAAATATATTTAATTCTATTAACATTTTCTTTTTAAATTATTATTATTATTCAATTCAAACCAACCCACAGGTACAGTTAATGTCACTGATATCATGCTATCATGTGTCTGTGCCAGTTGTATATGGGGCCTGTGTGATATGCGTCCATCACATTCAAATGTGTCCACACTTTACTCCATTTTTTTTCCCACTCGTTTCACTCACCCTTCACTAGTTTCTGTTTGACTGCCTCACTCTCTCTTCTCTCCCTCCTTTTCACTTCTCAGCACATGCAACAGCTTTGTGTTTGTAGCCCCGCCCACATGTACAACCCTTTGCATATCCCTTATGGGCAGAAACTTTACATTGTTATGGAAATGACTCACAGGTGTACCTGCCTGTCGACTCGACAGATGTCAGTACACTGAGTTTTCTACAGGATTTCCTTATTGTCATAAGGAATTGGATCTGGTCTGTAAACTTCCCAAGGCCTTGGAATGACCTTCCTAAGGAAATTGGACTTTCTAAGACTTTTTAAAACACACTTCTACTGGAAAGCATATCCTGATTTTATATAGATCCTACTATATGTTCATTTTGTTGGCTTAGTGGCTTTATATATATATATATATATATACTGTATATATATATATATATATATATATATATATATATATATTGCTCATCATGTCATTTTTATTATTGATTGTGCATTTTCTTCACGTACATCACTTTATACTTTGGTCAATAAGTGCTCTATAAATAAAGTTAATTATTATTATTATTATTATTTTTACTTTTAACATTTTCTGCGGGCCAAACTAAATGCTCTGGCTGACTGATTTGACCCATGGGCCTCGAGTTGTAGCTCAAGCCAGATACATAAAAATCACTTGGTAGGTGGTGCAAATGTCCTAATGGGGGGAGAAAAACTCAAAGTGAGTAGAGCTGCAATGAATGTATTGATTGAAAAGTGACAAAAGTGTAAAAAGTGGAGTTTCATGGCCTTGGTCAATAGTAAAGAAATTGAAAGTCAAAGAAGGCAAAGCTGGGGTTTGGAGAAATTTGAAACTAGCAACAAAATGACAACATGTCATGCCCTCAAGCATGTTTCCAAACCACACCTTTTATCCAAAGCCAGCTGGCAAACAGAGAAGCTGACAGCCAACACTGTTGTTCAATGAACGTATGCTCTTGTGCAAATTCATGTTGGTTAACCTCGTCTTTACTACAGATTTAGAAGCTTCATTTATTGCATAGGACAATCCAGTTTGACAGCATACAAACACCAGAGGTTGAGGACAATCTTCAAAAAATGATTAGAATATTAGAATAAAAAGGTCTGTCCAATTTTTTTTTTTATGTTTTCATTAGAGGATTCCCTGAGGTGAAATAAACAGATTACAAGTACTCACATTACTGTAACTGAGTTGCTTTTATGGGTACATTTTGTACTTAAGTACATTTTAAAAGAAGTAAAGTAATTTGTTACATTTCCACACCCAACTGTTACTGAGTAAATTTATATAATTTTTGTTTTAAAATGATAAACTGACATTGTAAAACTACCAAAAAATGAAATGACCAGACAACAATCAAATGCATCACATCATAGCCAACCAGCCAGATTAAACATAATACACAGCGCCAAAACAGCAAAAAAACAATTGTACTTTTATTTTATACAGATGACTTTTGTGGAAAATAAATTTTGTTCCAATTGTGCAAGATTTCGTCTCTTAAAGGGGCTATGAAGTGGGTGGGAGGAGGGCGGGCCGTCCTCTGGCCCTACATCACCGTGCGGGGAGGAGTAAGTCAGTGTCCCGTCTATAGACACGCCCACTCAGGAATATGCATAAGTAGGCCGCAAATCAGCCTGTTTGTGTAGGGTTGCTCAGAAAGTGACTTTTCAGAGGCTAAAACTCTGGAAAACAGGAGTGTTTGGGAAAATAAACCTCAAATACTATGTTTTTGGGGTTCTTAGAACAAATGGAGATGGGTGACAAATAGCACTATAGGGAGCAATAATCTTTATCGTCCACTCTCGGTAAAAGTTGTACATGCGTAGTAACCCCTCTTCAATACGAGTCAATGGAGTGACTTTGCGCCCACAGTCACTGGTTAAACTAACTAAAACTAAAAAAAAATAGGTAAAATCTGAAAAACAAATTAAAAAACAAAAAATAAATAAATTTCAAGAAGAATACTAACCCTGACACACACTCACTCACTCCCTAGGGGTGTGTGATGGAACTAAAGGGGTTACTTAAGAGAGAGAGAAAAAGCAAAATCAACAAATGAAAGCATTAAAACCATGGGGTTTTTGTCATGTTTATTTTTTTGTTCAAAATGATAATAATACTAAATATTATCAACAATTCACATAATGACAACAAAAACACCAAATAAGAGAAAAATATACTGAATAATAAAAAGGACAAACAACAATAAAATACGCAAAATTACACCAAAAACACACACTAAAAAAAAAAAAATACTATACAAGCAACACAAAAAATGACAAGAAATAATGCCAACCACACACAAAAACAAAATACACAAAATGACACCAGAAACACACTAATTGACACAGAAAACATACAAAATGATGATTGAAATGATATTGATTAGAACACTAACTGAAAAAACTAGGATTATTCTCCCTCATCAGGAGGGAGATGACCATAAACTATAGAAATAAATCTATTCATGAGGCACTATATACTGTTTATTTCCACTTATTTACAAATTTAAATTATTTAAAATGTGTGTTATCAATTATTCATTCCATCATTATGATCTATAGTTGTTTTTTCCACAGTGTTCTAATCAAAATGTAGTAGTTGGACATATGGGGGTACTTGGATTTAGAAATGAGAGAAAGGGGGGACTTGAGCCAAAAAAGTTGCCGTATCAATATACCGACATTCTATCCGTGCACAGCGCCCCTATTTGGCCAGTTTAGGTCACGTGATAGGTCAGTCATTGGCCATTTCAGGTCACGTGACTAAGACTAAACCTAACCCTAACCCTAAAAAGTGTTACGATATTGAGCTATAACCTAAACCTAACCCTAACCCTGACCCGGGATTTCCACTGGATGCGTAACTGCTCCGTAACTGCTGCGGAACAGCAACGCAGCTGATTCTGATTTCCATTAAAGTCAATGTGTCAATTTCTACCGCATGGTAATCTGCTCCAGCACAGCACCGTCACAACTGCAGCATGCTGGAGCCCTCTGCAGCAAATACGCAGCACTTGTATTTTTGCTGGACGCTGGAGGTGTGCTGCAGCAATTTAACAAAAATAAACCTGTGCTGGACAGAAAGTAGTACATAGACAGAATGAAAATATCTGGATTATTTTCAAAATAAAATACTACATGTTCAAATTCGGACTCAGCAGAATAAAACCTGTCCGCTGATACCACATTTTCAAAAAAATTAACACTTTTCTTTCAGTAAAAAATTGTGCGTTTCGGCTCTAGCGGACGCAATTCGAACTCTACCCAAAAACCAAGCACATAATCAGACTCGGGGGGACCCATTGATATCACGGTTGGCCCAATCCGAGCACTTTTAAATTTGTATTTCACATATAAATATTGCATTTATCCATGGTTGAATCACACGATTACACACGAATTAACGGGATCTCCTGAGTCCTTGCTGCAACAGATGCGCAGTAAAACCAGAGGTGCTGGGGATTGCTGGACTGCAGATTGCGATGAAGTCACGGCAGCGGAGCAGTTTTGGTGTAGATACGCATCCAGTGGAAATCCAGGGTAATGCTGCGTTCACACCGAATGCGTCTTCTGCAGCACCAGACGCATCTGCTGCACGAAACGTACCGCAGGATCAAAAACTGTCCCCATTCGCATCATACGCACGTCTGAAGCAAAGCTCCGCCCACCAGCGACACATCCAACTCGGTGAGTTTCACTGCCTGCTGAAGCGAGGAGCTGCGCTCCCTTTTCTCCTCTCAAAAACATAAACCACCTGTGAAAAAAGCCGGTGTGATTAGCTACTAATGCTATCGTAGCTCAGTGCTGAGAACTTCTACCAGGTACTAACACCTCCTCGCTGATTCTCCTCCACGCCAAATCCTTGATAGTTCAGTCCCGGTCATAAAGGCCGTGTCATACAGCTCCAGGCGGTCACACACAGCTTCTACTGGTTGAATGAGTGAACAAACCGGTGTCAGTGTTTACCTTATCGTCAACAAAGAGTCTGATTGGCTTTCGTCATGCGAAACAGTCGCAGGAGTTCAATATTTTCAACTCTTGCGAATGTGCGGGTGTGTGGATATGCGTAAAATTAGCAGCGCGCTCGCACGGCCAACGCACTTGACGTGCGGATTGCACCGCACTGGAAAGATTTCGCATCTGGGACGCATCTATCCATTGACTTTGTATGTAATCTGGACGTACGGACATTTCGTGAAGCATCCGGTGTGAACGCAACATTAGACGTACTTGTACGTGTACTTCAGTAACCGTACCAATAGCAACGGGAGTTGTCGGGACGGCAAGCGTACAAATAGACACTTTCAAAAAAAGTTTGAGAACCACTGGTATATACTATATCTTGCTTGTTTATGGGTTCTGTGGCAATAAATGTGTTTAGTTTGAAAGCAGTTTTGCAAAAATAAAAAAAATTAAAAATTGTTCAAAGCTACACAAAGCCGCTTTTGGTGTAAGTCTATTTTGGAGTTGTAGCCCCCCCTAGAGAAAAATGCACCAGCCGCCACTGGCTTCCATACTAGGATCTATCAGTAGTCTTTACATCTCTGAGGATTCCTATAGGTTTGAGTCAGAAACTAAAGATGATATAATGAGCTTGTTCTGTCAGTGGGGTGTCTGTAGTCACTAGACATGTGTGTACGTGTGTGTGTAGTGTAGCTGTGGATCAACACTTCAGTGGAGCTAATTGATTCCACATTAGCGCACGCGGAGAGATACGAGTGGTGAGCACAGAGCTGGAGCTGCACAGGAGCAGAGAGGAGCACACACACCGACAGGTCTGACAGGAAACCACACACACTGCGACGGTTGAGAGAACGCGTTCACACAGTATGTTTGCTTCTGCAGGACCTCACTCACACTCACAGCTGTAAACATGACCGAACCACCGAAGCCGCGCAGCATGCTGCGTGAAGCGTCTCACCAGATCATCGCTGGTGGATCCGCTGGTGAGTTTCTATAACTTCTCATTCTTTATCACGTTTACGCAACACGAGGGTGGTTTACACTGTAACACGGTTACATGTTAGCATGGATTGGCGCCCTCCTGTGAAACTTTTCCACAGTGTGGTTGTACATGAAGATCCAGTGTTAGCAGCCAAAGGTTAGCGGCTGGAAGTAGGCTACAAGATAGTTCTCCTCACTGTCAGACGCAACACGACTTTTCCTGAAAGCTGTTTGGCGCATGCGCACTACGACATAGTGGCAACTTTTTTTTTTTTTTTTTTTTCTCTCCTCTTTCTTTTCTATGGGAGCCCGTTTCCGCCACTAAAAAAAATGACCAAGGAAAGTCATAATTATGAGATAGAAAGTCATAATTATGAGATAGAAAGTCATAATTATGAGTTAGTAAAGTCATAATTATGAGATAGAAATTCATAATTATGAAATAGGAAGTCATAATTATGAGTTAGTAAAGTCATAATTATGAAATAGAAAGTCATAATTATGAGATAGAAAGTCATAATTATGAGTTAGTAAAGTCATAATTATGAAATAGAAAGTCATAATTATGAGAAAAAAAATTCATAATTATGAGATACTTAAACACATTTACAGCAGCTTGTTCATGTGGTGAGCTGACACTGAGAGATGGCTGATAAGACTATCACAGACTACTTTAGACGAGGCTTTACAAATGATGAAATACTTTGTTTGTTAGCAAATTCACATAGAAATATGCTGAGTAAACGCAACCTTGAAAAGATACTAAGCAAAAAGAGGCTCTGGTGTCGAAAGGATGAAACTGATGTGGCTGAAGTAGCTCAGTTTATTGAACAACAAATGGAGATTTCTGGTCAGTGTCATGGGTACAGATGGATGTACCAAAAATGTTTCTATCTCATAATTATGACTTTACTAACTCATAATTATGACTTTTTCTCATAATTATGACTTTGTAACTCATAATTATGACTTTCCTTGGTGATTTTTAATTTTTTTTTAGTGGCAGAAACGGGCTTCCATACTTTTCTTTCGTCTTCTGGTACAAGAAAAGTTTGTGACTGACGTTTGTATTCTTTTTCACATTTATGAATTAAAATACAGCCATTTAAACTGTCTGTATATTATCACATATAAATAGTAAGTGAAGGTAACCTTAAATATCCTGTCTGTCATATACACATATGGGTGATATTAGGTCTAGGCGATATGCCTGAAAAATCTAGCGTTTAAGTGTTTAATATCAGTCGACATTGATCATTTTTTAAAAATTATTATTATTATTTAACCTATTCAAAATAAGGACCAGAAAAAAGGTCCAATTTATATACTTTCATTTTAAATTTAATATTTAACATTTAAAAAATAGGTCAACAAAAACTATGGAAAAAATCCTAAAGAATCTCAATTAAAAACAATAAACTGTTCAATGTACAAATATAGACATTAAATAAATGCTTAATCAATCAAAATGTGCAACACATTTTGTGAATAGTAAATCAGTGCACACCTGAAATTAACAAAATATTATGGGGGAAATTTTGGCATTTAGTTAGTCATCTATAATGAAATTCTGTTTTGAAAAGCAAAAATAACTTAAATTGTGTATTTGACTGCTTAATATAAACCACTGCCTGATCTACGGTTCTGAGTCGGGGGTTGTTCAGTGAATTTATCGAACATTCTATTGCACATATCTTTTTTAATTGATATTGATTACTAGAGATGTCCCGATACAACTTTTTCACTTCCGATATGATACCGATATTTCAGCCTTGCATATCGGCCGATACCGATATTGATCCGATATGATATCAGCACAAATCATACATACTTTTATTACTTGTTTTGTAGTGTGGAATGTTAGAAAAAGGCTTGATCAAGTGATGTTACTCAAACAGAGAACAATAGTCAGCAGCAGTAGGTTACTTTACTGGAGTGTGAACCACAGTCACTTATGGATAGAAGTGCTGGAGCAGAAAATTTTAATCGGAAAGCTTATATCGGTGATTTTAGATGCAGGCCGATAAAATCTAATATTCGTTTTCTGGCTGATATCGGATCGAGACACCTCTATTGATTACATCTCTATTGTAATATGTATTGTTATCGTTTTATCGCCCAGGCTTAGGTGATATATATTTATATATTGATCTACTTATCAATCTATAGATCAGTAGTTTTATAGTACAGAAATGACAAAGAACAAAAAGCAAAGCAAAGGCAGTTCTAAATAAAAACAAAATGAGCAAAATTCAAAGTGTCATGGAGCCACTTTTATTATATTGGAGCCTCATGGTGTTAACGTGGACATAAAAAATATCATTGAAAGCATAAATATATAGAATATAATCTCCTTAAAAACATACAGAAGTGGTGAATCCCATTAAGATAAAATATACTGTTATGGTTTCCTTCTGTAAAATACATATATGTATATTTCATCAAGATTAGGCCTGACCTCTGTTTTTCTCCATTTTAGCAACATTATCTTGCCTTTTCTCTGAAAATGTGTCAATATCTTAAAAACTCATGATATTCACAGTCTCTGCATCAGCATGTTGAATATCAAAATTGTTTATTACGTGTCACGCAGCCGTGTACCGCTTAAAGTACTGCATATAATGGTACATTTTCAATACTTGTTGGGTGAAATGAATCCTTATTGGGGGCTGCCTCGTACACAGAGCAGGACAATCTATTGATACTTTAATACTTCAGTGAAAGTACAGATACTTCATTTCAAAAACTACAAGTAGCTCAGTCAAAATGTTACTGAAGTGAAAATACTGAAGTATTTGCATAAAAAAATGCTATTAATAATACTATTAAGCACTGAAAGTAATTAAGTGTCCAATCCAAAGTCTCCATAACATACATGTTTATTATTAATGGGGAACATGACACCAAAAGTCATGTTGATGCTAAGTGCTTTACTTTGTTTTATTCTTTTAATAAAATTTGAATGTAATGTTAGTCAAGTGAATTCACCCAGAATATAACTTTATTATTATACATGTGTAATATTAGCCTCCTGCTAGCAGGAGGATGTTGTGATTCTTCACTCGGAGATAATTTCCACGTTCTGTCCCTTTTCTCAGAGTATTCCAGAACAACTGTGGCTACAGATGTATCTTAAATCTACCAATATAACTTCACTAACTGTAGTATTGTTAATAAACAATGTTTGCTGTTACGGGCCTTCAGTTTCATGAAAACAACCCATATCATTATTATTAGAGCCTATACAAAGAAGAGATTTGGAGAACTTTGATTGGGTTTGGGGATGATGGCTCCATATCACTCCAAATAATCGAAATGATGATGAAGACAATAGACCTCCAACTAGGCCAGATGGAGAGTGGCTGGATTTGGTTTCCCCCTTGAATATTCAAAGATCAAACGTAACCCTCTGCGTTGGTATTTGCGTCCCCTGCTGTCAACACAGCCGTGAATGTTAAAACAGCACATTTTCCTTTTTAACAGGAAGTGTAGGGGATGAAAATAAAGAATGATTGGGATTGATTTATTTATTTTTTGGTTGTATTGCCTGAGACAAAATGTGCTTTATTCATCTCTTTAGAAAAAAAAATGTCATATGAGAAGACCCATGATGGAGGTAAAACAATTTAAACTCAAACACATGTAGAGCTGTTTAAGGTAGCAGCAGTGCGAGTACCAGTAATTAGCTTGGATTCTTACAAATACTGCATGTAACGTGTCTAAACGTGCCAGGAAACGCACCTCTGTCCCAATAGCCTGACATGTGCGAATATTGCATCATTTTTCAGGCATGTTTCAGACCTGTTTGCTTTGACACAAGCAGAGAAAATACACAGAACAAAGGACGCTGATGAGTGGGTGTTCTGTTCTACTTCAGTGTCCTACAAACTGTACTGTTGTGCTTTCAGCACTTTTTTATACATGTGGTAGTTGCCATCTATTCTGGATCATATATATTGTTAAGTTATATGAACACATTGTATGAAAGTGTGTAACTATTAGGAATAAACTATTAGGAATAAAGATGATTTGCCCAAGTTGCTCTGCGATTTGAAAAGCAAAGTTCATGAATGAGTTGATGAATGATTACAGTAGACTGGACTTACACCCTTTGGACCTGAGGAGGAGGGGAAGCTATAAATTAATTTGATTCTACAGCTTCAGATGGAACTCCAAAACAATGTGACAGCAACAAAACTGTAGACTTGCAACAATCTTATTTAGCAATGGTCTGGGATTCATTTTTTTTTTTTCCAAATTATTTGTATTACCTTTTTCCAAGGGTTTTATACAAAACATTTATCATTCACATATATACATTGAATGAAAACTGAGACAAAAAGAAAGACCAAGCAAAACAGAAAAAACAACAGAAGGAAAAAAAAAAATAATAATAATAATACAATCCTGCACAGATTTGAAGTATAAAATAAATAATTATGTCAAATTAAGTGTTAGGAGGTCCATCCAAATTTACATATCATTATAATAATTAATAAAGGGTTGCCAAATTGAGTAAAACATTTGTTCTTTTTTCCTTAAAGAATATTTAATTTTTTCCAATTGTAAATGTTGCATTACATCTCTGAGAAGGTGTTGATGAGTCGGAGGGATTTTATTTCTCCAATTTAGTAAAATTAGACGACACAAAACAACACAAAAAATAAAACATTACTTTGCGAACTGTTCAAATGTATATCTGTAGGTACAACACCAAATAATGACATTACTGGATCGGCTGGAAGTTTAACATTGAAAATGACTGACATAGTCTCAATTATTTTATACCAGTAGAGGGTGATATATGGACAGTTCCAAAATGTGTGTGACAATGAAGCAGGGGCATAGCTACAACGTTCACAAGAGGGATCCACTCCCGGAAACATCCTGGACAGTCTTTGTTTGGAAAAGTGCAGGCGATGTAGGATTTTAAACTGCAGCGGATCATGTCTGATACACACTGAAGAGGAGTGGATCTTTTTTTGAGCTGGGATTCATTTTTCACATATATGTTGAGTTGGGATATATTTTTTGTGTTTTTGTTTGTAAGTGGATGTTTAGTTGTTGTAATGGTACAATGAGTTCAAGTCTTGGTGGTTTTTCATTTGAGATTTTGTTTAATTTTTGTGCTTAAATTTAAGCGTAATTCACGCCCCATTAAGGTTCCCTCATTTTTATCTTATGGGTCATGGATTTCTGTTGTTAGGGCAGAGAGATTGAGTAGTCTGTCTCTGTGCTTCTGTTTCCACTTTTTTCCCCCCCAATTGCCTCTCTCCACTACTTAAAGGGGATATATCATGCTAAATCCACTTTTTGTTGTATATTTGAGTGTTTAGAAGTACAGAAAAGTTCAAATTAATCTCTTCAGGTGCTCCGTTGATATCTTTATATTCTGTTTCGGTCATATTTTTCAATCTGTTTCGATTTTTTGATTCTCTGTTACGTTTTTTGAACAATGATGTCACAAATTAGTACATCGACTCCAGGTCCAACACTTCGAGCAATCCGCCATTTTTTTTTCTCGCTTTTATTTTGTAGTCCAAGCTCAAGGATACTGAACTTACGAGAGGATAAGTCAAAATGTTGGGTTGTTGGATGTAGTAACCTACACGCTTCATTACACCGTCTCCCAGCATCACAACCTTTTCAAAGTGCCTGGTTGAGTTTTATTTTTCACGGAAATGTACCAACATCTGTGGGTAAGGTCATTTTTGTGTGTGCGAAGCACTTCAAGGATGACTGCTTCGCCAGTATAAAGAAGGATTTGCCGAAAGACTTTGTCTGATTGAGGGTTCAATTCCTTCTATCTTTGGAGACGACGAACAGAGCACTTTGGTAAGCTGTAAATAACGCTAAAAAGTGTGATGATAAGACGTCCCTGTCATTGTTTTGTTAGCATTAGCAGTTGCACCGTCTTCATATGTTAGCGCTGTGTGCTCGTTTTAGATCCTTGATGATATGGCCTACGTGATTTAATTTAAGTCTAAAGTTTTCATTAGTCATTTCATTTTGCCGTTTTTGTCTCCGAAATACTGTATTATGTATAATGCATTTCATGACGTTAGCTTGGCGCTAGCGTTAGCTCGGTGCTTGTGTTAGCTCACTTGTTAGGGTTCTGCAGGTTCATCATCTTCATTTTCAACTCGCTTCGCCGGGTCCGACTCTGGCTCAAACATGTAAGGCTGGATGGACAAGTCTTCCGTTTTGTAAATAACGTGTGAATAAACATTTTCTGCACTGCTAGACAATCGTATCTCTTCTATCAAACTACAAAAATGGCCGAACAGGGTGGAGTTGAACAGAGTGTCACCTCTGCAACCTGGAGAGGGGGCGGGGTATGAAGTGTCTCATTTGCATTTAAAGAGACCGCACCAAAACGAGTTGCTCTCAGAAGCACATCAGAAAAGGGTAGAAAAGGGGCCTGTGGAGCTATAATAATGAGAAATTCAGACCCAAGCATTGCAGTTCCGCTTTATATAGACCACAACTGTATGATGTAAAAAGGAAGGATTTAAATGTATGATTTGGCTCCTTTAAAAAGTGTTTGAACACGGAATGTGTGCTGTTGCATTGTCATTGCTTTGTCTTCCCTGCCCTGGTCAGGCTGCGTCTTTGTGTTTATTAGTCATTTTTTGCAAATTCACAACAAATCAACCATATTATGTGCTATAGATTTCCAACTTTCACCGAAATATAACCCCAAATACTAACAAAACTTTTGTACATTTGAACCTGTTGCCTTTATTAAGTCCATCACTCTGTTTTGTTTTTTCCCCTCAAAAAACTGTAAACCATATTAAACTTATCTCTTCCCACAATTTTTGCTCAATTGACACCAAACTTGCTGCAGCGTATCTTTGCTTTGGGCTTTCCACGCAGCTGCTGGAATGGCCTTACCGCCAAATCTAAAATGCATGCTAAATAAAGCCATTTGACTAAAGTGATCCTTACTGAACACAGATTTTTGGTTTATCAAAATTTGAAACTACCAGTGACGTGCCATCAGGGTAGGCAAGGTAGGCAGTGCCTACCCAAGGGTGAATTGATATTTTGATTATTTGTTTTAATAATAATTTATTATTATTAATTTTTTAAATTATCATATAATTTAAATTATTTATTTTTCCATTTCCAATAGCCTACAGTACCTATAAGTTTGAAAGTGTCCGCATTTTGTCCAAATTACTAAACAGCGCTATTTCCTGGAACAGCTGCACAGTCTTTCTTTTTTTTTTTCACTCCGCTGTAAGGCAGAGGGAGGCCACGCCCCCTCTCAAAGGCACGTTGCTCTTCTGCCTCCGTTCCCATTGCGTGATTTTACGTGTTTGCGCATGCGCAGTCAGGTCGCCAAGATGACAACCATTTACGTGCCAAGGCAGTGTAGAGAGCTGCCTTTGCACATAACCGCGCTATGCTAAATGCTATACGTGCGTTCACAGTGCATTCGTGAATTGATATCACGTGACCGCTGCTGCTACGTCCTCTAGCGAGTGGGTGGGATAACACTACAGTCATGATGACAGCGCTAGAGATGATAGAGAAACTTTTTTTGAGAAAAAACGACAGCTTTTAAAAGATGGAGACCAACACCTGAGTTACCAGAGCTTCAGCAAAGGTAAGATCAGAACATTGTTGGTACTTTCTACGGTGAATGGAACAAAAGGAAGGTTTGCCTTGGTGATGCTCCTCACTGAGGCTGTTCTAAGTTGTTGTTGTCATTTTCTCCGTGTTTCTGTGTTTCCAACACAAACAATAGATGTGCTGTCGTGTCACATGAGATACATGTTGTTGGGAGAGTATGGAGGCTATATTAAATAGTTTGTTTGTTTCTTTAATGGTGTTTATGATGTTGATTTTGTTAGATGGCTAAATGCTTGTTCATGTGGATCTTGTTGGGTTTTTTCTTTCTTATTTTGAATTTTATATTTTGATAAGCGCATTGAGATGACTTTGTTGTAAATTGCTTTATACAAATAAAATTGATTTGAATTGAATTAACACTTGCCAGCTGAAACATATGAAATTGTCATTGGTGGTCTCGATTTGCAACGTGCCTACCCAACCCTAGTGGTTACGGCACGTCACTGGAAACTACAATGCATCAAAATCTCAAAAATCTCAACGGTAATGTAATAATAAATTTGAAAGTTCTTGCTAAATATACATTCAATGTTGTTTTTTTTATTTTAATTACAGCATTTTGGAGTCAAGATAGATAATGTTAGGAAAATATCAAAATTTTATCTCAAACTCAATTTTGTACAGAAATCTAATATAAACAATTCGAGTCAATGCAAAAATAGCATTTTAAAAATCAGTTTTCCACATTTGAGCCAATAAATCATTGCTAGAAAGAAATAACCAACATCTTCATGCTGTCTTTATGCAATATGTATTTTTTTGGCAGCTGTTTGAAATCTGCCTTTAAATGCTAACAGCTGCTGTCTTGGTTTGCCTAAAATTGCCTGACCATTGCTGCCCAGCATCTATAATTATCTATTTGCATTTGGAGAACAGTTTTTCTGCCTGTTTCAAAAAGCAGATTGTTGTTCCATCTTGGATTTCTTAAGTCCATAATGAGTGAAGCATACTATTTTATTTACAAATATATATATATATATATATAACTCTTCATTTAGTGCTGCAAGTACTACGGCCAGATAATCCAATCTGACACAGATTGTCGAGGGTTAGCTGGAAAGAGTTTGTCTGATTGGGATCAAATGTGTTCTTAGTTGAGACGACAGTGTAAGAAATGCAGAATAAATTCTTGTGATCATCACATCGAGCTTGTCTCCTCTCTTTTGCATTTAAAAACACCAAAAATCTTGATAGTGACTTTGATTTTCTGATCCCAATCACATGAGTGCTAGGCTCACCCATCCTTGAGTCTTTATCATTGGAGTGTTGTTTTGGAAATGGAGTGAAGCAGGGATGTGTGCTTGCTCCCACGCTCTTTGGCATCTTCTTTTCATTGCTGCTGTCACACGCATTCAAATTATCTGACTATGGCGTTTACCTGCACACAAGAAGTGACAGGAAGCTTTTCAACCTTGCACGTCTTTGGGCAAGGACCAAAGTGCGAAAAGTCCTGATCAGAGAGATGCTCTTCACATGATGCTGCTCTGTCTTCACCATCAGAGAAAGCACTGCAGAGGCTGATCAACTGCTTTTCCGAAGCATGCAATGACTTTGGCTTGACTATAAGGCTCAATAAGACCAAGATCATGGGACAAGATGTACTCAGCATTCCAAGGATCTCCATTGGAAATCACACCCTACAAGTTGTTGAGAACTTTATATATCTTGGCTCAACAATATCCAGCATTGTTTCTCTTGATGCTGAGCTTAACATCCACATTGGCAAGGCATCAACAATGATGGCGAGGTTCTCCAAGCGCACCTGGGAGAACACACCCCTAACCATCAACTCAAAGATGAAAATCTATCAAGCCTGTGTTCTCAGTACTCTACCTTTTGGCAGCATGTCATGGACTTCATATGCACGCCAAGAGCGCTGTGTGAACTCTTACCATCTACCCTGCCTGAGGTGGATTCTGGGAATCAAATGGCAGGATCACATCCCAAATAAGGATGTTCTCAAGAAAACAGGAATGATGACAATCTTTGCTCTCCTCACACGACGACGACTTGGTCATGTAAGCTGAATAGATGACACCCGTATTTCAAAAGACATCCTGCACGGAGAGCTTGCTTCTAAAACCAGGGCTGTTGGAAGACCTGTGCTCCGCTAAAAAGTTGTCTGCAAGTGGGATATGAAGGCCAGTGACATCAACCCGTCAAACTGGAAAGCCTCTTCAGCTGACCAGGAAAAATGGAGGCAGCTAGTGAAGGCGGGCATACGGCAGAGTGACCAGAAGAGAGTACAGCAGTGGGTGGAAAAGCGAAAATGCAGAAAAAAACATTAACACCAGCATTGAATCAACCTCCTAATGTGACATTTCTATGCAACATCTGCAATAAGGCATGCCTTTCCAGAATTGGCTTATACAGCCATAGCAGGCGTTGCACCATTATAAACTGACAAACACACAAGCCCAATAACCTATTTTCTCTCGAGACAAACAGATGCCAGCGTTTTTTTAACTCAGCTATGCCAAGAGCATCCCACAAAACAGTGAAAGTGAACTGCTTGTTTCAGCAGACAAGTATTTCTAAGATAAGAACTTCACTGTCAAACGCGGAAGTTAAGATGATCATTAACTTGAACTTTATTTCTTCCTGCTTAGACCACTGTAAGAGCCTCTTTACTTGTGCGAGCCAGAAAGAACATCCTCACCTCCAGGCTGTTCAGAGCACAGCTTTTAAAAGAGTTAAAAGAGTAAAAGAGTCAACATAATACGGCTTTAGCAGAATCACTCAGGCTCCGACTCATCTCAGGACTCATTTATACGTGTTGGTGCTCACTTTCAGAGATTTAAATGGTCAAGCCCTAGCTTGTATTTCCATGCTGTTGTAACTTGTATAACTCTACATGTTCTCTTTGATCTTCCAGTTATTGCCTGTTACTCGTTCCATTTAACCACTATTTAAGCCGTCTCCCCCAGACTGTGGAATGTGTCGCCACCTTTGCTGTGCTTTTAAAATTATGTCAAGTCAACCCTTAAAAATTGGCTAAAGACCTTGCTGTTGAGACAAAGTTGTAGTTTCTGAAACTTTTTTAGATATTCCCCACTTTGAACAAAGGGAATCCAAAACCTGTCTGACCTGATGTGAAAAAGTAATTGCCCCCAGAACTTAATAGCTGGCTGTGTCCCCCTTTGCAGCAATAACTAAAATCAAGCATTTTCAATAAGTAATGACAAGTCTTTTACATCGCTGTCCAATAATTTTGGCTCGCTCTTCTTTGCAGAATGGTTTTTAACTTGGACATATTTTAGGTTTTTAAGCATCAACTGCCTGTTTAGGGTCACAATACTAGATGTAATTCTGGACTTTTACCTGGCCACTCTAAAAACATCAGTTGGTTTTATTTGAAACATTCAGAGGTGAATTTGCTTGTAGGTTTTGGTTTGTTGTCCTGCTGCACAACTCAAGAACGCTTGAAGTTTAGGCACAAATTGATGGCTAGACATTCAGGTTCAGGATTTTGTGGTAGATGGCACAATTCATTGTTTTATGATAAGTCACATTACTGGTGACTTGAAACATTATTATTACATGAATAAATCAAAACCAAAAAATGGATGTTACATGCACATGATATGTGGAACCAGAGGTGGTGTAATGAATTTACTGGTGCTCCTCGTTTCTTGTGATCAACTTCCGTGTGTTGACGGCTGCCGTCAGCGGTAATTATAAAGTGCGAAATAAACATTTATTTACATATGATGGCACCGCGGATGGTTGCCTCGGTACTGCGCTCTCTCGTAGTTGTTGTGTTTTTCTTTATTTTTGTAGTTTATTGCTCCCCTTCTCTGGTCTCTTTCACCAGAGAAGAACTATTACAAGTTGGACAGTCCTCTGCTGATCTTTTTTCACCGGTTCTCATTGAACCAGAAAGTTATGCGGAGATTCTCACCGGAGGAGCAGCAGCTCTCTATGGAATTTGCAGGAGATGCCGCAGACGCAGACGGGGTAAACGAGCAGGCGCGCTCGTAAAACTGAGGCAGCGGGGATTACGCACTGCGCTCCCATCCATTCACCTGGCGAATGTCCGCTCTCTGGCAAATAAAATGGATGAACTGCTGCTCCTAAACACTAGAAACTCGGACTTTTGCAGATCCGCCGCCCTGTGTTTTACTGAAACCTGGCTCAGTGAACTCATCCCGGACAGCTCTCTACATCTACCAGACTTTCAGCTCCTCAGAGCGGACCACGTAAAAGAGCTCTGTGGGAAGACGAGGGGCGGCGGAATATGCTTTTACATTAACCAAGGTTGGTGTACAGATGTCACAGTGTTGAAGCAGACGTGTAGCCCTAATCTGGAGAGTTTTTTTATAAACTGTAAACCGTTTTATTCTCCGCGGGAGTTCTCCTCGTTTGTTATGGTCGGTGTTTACATCCCACCTCAGGCTTGTGTAACAGAGGCGTTACAGCACCTGGCTGACCAGATAGCAGACGTGGAGAAACAACACCCAGACTCTTTGCTAATCATTCTCGGGGATTTTAACAGAGCAAATCTAACCCACGAACTCCCAAAATACAGACAGCATATAAAGTGCCCCACCAGGGGTGCTAACACACTGGACCACTGCTACACTGCAATAAAGGATTCATATCACTCTGTTCCCCGTGCAGCTTTGGGGCTCTCTGATCACTGTCTGATTCATCTCATCCCCACCTACAGGCATAAGTTTAAATCTGCTAAACCTGTAGTAAGGACTGTAAAGAAATGGACAGAGGAGTCAAAGCAGGAGTTACAGGACTGCTTCGACTGCACTGATTGGAGTGTTTTTGAAGCTGCATCAGACAACCTAGATGAACTGACTGACACTGTGACATCTTACATCAGCTTCTGTGAGGACATGTGTGTGCAGACCAAGACTTTCTGCACATACAACAACAACAAACCCTGGTTCACACCTCAACTCAGGATGCTGCGTCAGGCTAAGGAGGAAGCCTACAGGAGTGGGGACTGGGTCCTGTTTAAGCAGGCCAAGTACACTCTATCTAGGGAGATCAAAGTAGCCAAGAGGTGCTACACTGAGAAGCTAAAACAAAGCTTCTCAAACAAAGTCCCTTCAGAAGTGTGGAAAGGCCTGCGTGAAGTCACCAACTACAGGAAACCCTCGCCCCACCCTGCAGGTAACAAAAGACTGGCTGAAGACCCGAATAGCTTTTACTGCAGGTTTTCTCACCCACCCCCCAGCTCATTAGCATCAGCCCATCACCTGGACTCTGCCCTTCCTGCTCCCCCCACCCCCCCCCCCCCCCCTACCTCACCCTCTGACCCCCCACCTACCCTGAAGATCAATGAAACAGATGTGTGCCAGCTATTCAAGAGACAAAAGATCAAAAAGGCTCCAGGACCAGACGGAGTATCTCCCTCCTGCCTGAAAGCCTGTGCTGAGCAGCTGGCCCCCATCTTCACACGGATCTTCAATACATCACTGGAGCTGTGTGAAGTACCATCCTGCTTCAAAAGCTCCAGCATCATCCCAGTCCCAAAGAAACCTGCCATCACAGGACTTAATGACTATCGACCCATTGCCCTGACCTCCGTAGTCATGAAGTCCTTTGAGAGGCTGGTACTGAGCCATCTGAAGGACATCACAGGACCCCTGCTGGACCCCCTGCAGTTTGCCTATCGGGCAAACAGGTCTGTCGAGGATGCAGTCAACATGGGACTGAACTACATTCTCCATCACCTCGACTCCCCAGGGACCTACGCTAGGATCCTGTTTGTGGATTTCAGCTCTGCGTTCAACACCATCATCCCGGACATCCTTCACCAGAAACTCACCCAGCTCACAGTGCCGGCCTCCACCTGTCAGTGGATCACCAACTTCCTGACTGACAGGAAGCAGCAAGTAAGGCTGGGAAGCATCACATCCAGCACCCGGTCACTCAGCACTGGCGCCCCTCAGGGGTGTGTTCTCTCCCCACTGCTATTCTCCCTCTACACCAATGACTGCACCTCAGGGGACTCCTCTGTGAAACTCCTGAAGTTTGCAGACGACACCACCATCATCGGTCTCATCAGGGATGGGGACGAGTCTGCCTTCAGACGGGAGGTGGAACAGCTGGCTCTCTGGTGCAGTCAGAACCACCTGGAACTGAACCCACTCAAGACTGTGGAGATGACAGTGGACTTCAGGAGAAACCCCCCCCCACTCACCCCCCTTACCATTCTGAATAGCAAAGTGGCTACCGTGGACTCCTTCAGGTTCCTGGGATCCACAATCTCACAGGACCTGAAGTGGTCCTCCCACATAGACACAACCAGGAAAAAGGCACAGCAGAGGATGTACTTCCTGCGTCAGCTGAGGAAGTTCAACCTGCCCCAGGAGCTGCTGATAATGTTCTACACCTCCATCATTCAGTCTGTTCTGTGCACCTCCATCACTGTCTGGTTTGGATCCACAACCAAACTAGACAGACACAGACTACAAAGGATAGTCAGGACTGCAGAAAAGATCATTGGTGTTGATCTGCCCTCCATCCAAGACTTATACCTGTCCAGGGTCAGGAAACGGGCAGGTAGCATCACTGCAGACCCCTCACACCCTGCACACAATCTGTTTAAACTCCTCCCCTCAGGCAGACGCTACAGATCACTGTACGCCAAAACTTCCCGCCATAAAAACAGTTTCTTCCCTCAGGCTGTCACTCTGATCAACACTAAACAGTCAAAGAGTGTCGGACCTGTTTCTGTTACTGTGATATAACCTGGAACTAAGCATATCAACCCTGGAACAACCTTGTCACTGTGAATGTTCATGGACATAATTTTTTCATTTAAATGTTCACCTATTTGCACTACTCATCAATGCACTACTGCACTATTATCTAATTATTATTATTATTTTATTCTTATTTTATTCATTATTATTATTATTATTATTATTATTATTACTATTATTATTATCTTGTTATTTTTATTTAGTTTGCACATATTAGTCTAACTACTCTTATATTTA
This sequence comes from Gouania willdenowi, assembly GCF_900634775.1. Lineage (NCBI taxonomy): Eukaryota > Metazoa > Chordata > Actinopteri > Blenniiformes > Gobiesocidae > Gouania > Gouania willdenowi. Next base: position 11,740,461 of record NC_041065.1, read on the forward strand.
TGTTTATACTTCTTTTTTCTTTTTATTTTTCTTTATTTTATTTATTTTTCTTTATTCTAGTTGATTGTTATTATTTAATGTTATACTACCTGAGAGAGCACAGGTCACCAAAAGAAATTCCTCGTGTGTATTCATTCACCCCTGGCCAATAAAGTTGATTCTGATTCTGATTCTGATTAACTGCCCTCAAAAAAGCTGTAATTGTTTTTGCAAACGTGTCAAATCGTAGAAATCTATTTTTCCTCACACCAGCTTCACAGTTGATAGTCTGTCACCAGTTTATTTGGGTGGTATTTGGATCATAATACAGCAAAACAAAAGAAAAACGTGAGCAGCTTTTTACGAGCTAAAACATCCACACACTGAATGAAAACATGAGCAGGACTAGAAAACTGCTTAAATAAATCCTTAATAGTCCTATTGTGTGTGGAGACCTGGTACCGGACCAGGGAGGTGCAGCGGACTTCAGTTCTTGCTCTAATTTCCCCGTAAATATCCAAATATTACACAAACAGAACAAGTTTAATAAAAACAAAACAAAAACCCACAAAAAACAGAAAAATCCTGCTTACCAGGTTTTTGGTTTTTCTGTATTTGTTTTTTGGTTTTAATTCAGTAAAACAAAATAACCACACTGTTTGTGTTATTTTGATTTGGTTTTAAAATGGAATAACCAAAGAACAAAGGATACACAGAGATGCATATTTGCATTGGATTAGTATTATCACAGGACCTCGGAGTTCAGCAAAGTATAGCAGGTAATTTGCGGGGAAATTTTTACTTAACAAATTACTGACATTGCCGATTCGCATGGGATTAACATCACAGACATTCTCCGCAATAATTGCAAATCGCATGTGGTCCCTTGGTAAAACTAATCCCGTGCGAGTAGGGCTTTTGTGAGATATTAAAATTGGTTTGATATGAAACATTTAAGTGTGATAAATATGCAGCGTAATTAGGAATCGAGAAGGGGCAAATACTTTTCACTGTGCTGTATATACATATATGAGGGTACAGGTATTTATGTATGTGCATGTATTTGTATTATACATTTGCATGTATGTATGTGTGTGTAAATGTCAATGATATGATGTAAATATGTGTGTGTGTGTGTGTGTGTATTAGGGCTTGGCGATATGGGTGGAAAGTGTATCAAGATATACAGTAGGTTTTTCACATCAGTTGATATTGACAATTATTGATTCACCTATTCAAAATAAGGACCCCGAGATAAACAGCCCAAATTTCAACACTTTTATTTTAAATGTAATCTTCAACATTTGAAGAGGTCAACATAACTATGGAAAGAAATTTAACATTTTGTCATTTTATTTGAATTTTTTTTCATTGTGCAAATATAGACATTATGTGCTCTAGTCTCCCATTTGCGGAAGTTTAAAAAGCCGCGCAGCGGCGCTGTTTTTGTCTGTGTGCTATTTCCCCCCTGTACTTAAGTCAGTCGCTGCGCACCTTCATCCCAGTTACGCACTGTGGGTGGAGCAGCCCTAAAATGTGGGCGTTCCCATTCAAATCTGGCTTTACGCACATTCTCCGGTGTGCGTAAATCCTTTTCATGTTATGAGCTTCTAACCCTGGAATAAGTGCAGCGCGCCGATTAGGTGAAACGTTATATTGCTCTAGAAATATGGACTTAATTACATTTGAAGCCACACGGACTCTTGCCTCACGTAGCAGCAGCTGTGATCACTCAACTGCTGCTGCGCGGTTAATCAAAACTCTGACGGACGCAGACTTTTGTCCATGTTGGTCACAGTGATTCAACTACTTTCATACTATGTCCAACGTAAAGTCACAGTTTGATACACTACAGAGTGCAACAAGCTGTCATATGCGATGAGGATGGACCAGAAACTGTTCCCACATTTTAATGAGGCTCAGGTCGCTTTAAACTATTTATATTTAAAACTGTGTATTATGGAAGCCAATAGTTCTGTTTCACTGCAAACATCCCTCTGTATTAAAGCAGGACGCTCAGCGCCCGCGTTAATTACTCATATCTCCAGCGCATCTAACTTGGTCACGCTTTACAGCAATGATGATGGTGATGATGATGAAGATGATGATGGTTTTATCTGTAACTCAGTCACACTGCAATAATCTGATCAAATCAGCCTGTTTCATTGTTTATCAATGAAGGCGTTTCAAATTAAAAGTGAACTTTATCATTTTCACAGATTTCAATGACATTTACAAGCGCTGGGAAAACTCCAGGTTTCGTGATTTCTAGACAGCCCAAAAAAAATGACAACACCGCCTCCTTTCCTTCAGCCCGCCTTCATTCACACACACATTGGTCTACCTTCCGCGCGGTGGGCATGTCAGCAGCCTGGACTGGAGAATATGCATAGGAGAGAAGCACGTAACTGAAGGCGCGCAAAAAAACGCTTAAATCCAGGCGGGAGAATACACACCCATACATTAAATGCACAGTTGTCAAGGTATTTTATAAATTATAAATCAGTGAACACCTGAGGTAGAAGTAACATCTTTGACATGAAACAAACAGTAATATGTCAGTATCAAATCAGCATAACAATGTAAAAGTAAAAAATAAAAAGGCAAGGACAACCATTTCACCAATCTTGTTCTCTATCTCAGGTGTTATGGCTGTCCTGGAGCATGTAACAATTTATTCCAGTAATAAAAATCCTTTCTGGGAGCAAAACATTCTAGGTTTTTCCTCCCCTTTTTTGCAATGAACATTCTATCACATATTTTCAATTGATATTGACCACATCTCTATCACAATATATATTATTGCTTAATCGCCCAGCCCTAGTTTGAATGCTTCTTGCAATAATTGATAAATATTTATTGTATTTTGTATGTTTTTTTCTTCTTTCCCATACCCATTTAACCTGAAGCCATGTACCCCCTACTCCTGCACACTAAAAAAAAAATATTGCAATTTCAGATACAATGTAGCCCTACAGTGAAATGTTTCTGAATTTTACATATCCTGTGTAGGAATAATATATCATAAAAAAGAATAATAATATGAAAGGACACAATAAACATTTTATTTAGAATTATCACTTGATTTATGCATAAGCAGAGGCTTCTCCCCTTTTCTTTGGTTGTGACCAGAATTTATACCCTTGGAGTGACCAATACATTTGTCATTTACTCATTCATTTATTCATTTTTGATAAATCCTGCTTAATCGACCAATGCTAGTTTTTCTGCCTTGCCTTGAGTTGCATCAACAATTATGTGAAACATAATCCTTTGTGGCATGCATGTCTTTTATATTTTCTCTTCATAAACAATTACTAGTAATATATTTAGAATTTCATGATTAGAGACACATTTTTGAGGTAAAACAAAAGCTTGAAAATAATCAGCATTGCTGTCGTTATGTTTTTAGTTAGTCGAAGCACACATTCGTCTAGCTTTGACCGTTTTACTTAAAAACATCACGTTTACGACACTTCTCTACAGGACCTGAGCCAAAACTCTAGACCCATCACCTTTTCACTGTTCCTCCTCAAAGCTGCTCTCGTGTCACCCCGCTGATCTCTTTTATTTCCTCTTTCACTTTCTTACCTCATGCAGTTCGTTCTCCCTTTTCATCTCTTTTCCTCATTCTCCATCTCTATCCTTCATTACTCTAACCAGCTGCACATTTCCAGCGATATGCCCCTCCCTTTACAACCGCACTGTAGGCTTTTCCTTTGCCAGATATGCTATTTTGTATTTGCCTCCCTTCAATCTATACCTTATTGCATTGTCTCAATTTGAAAACCTCACTGTTTATAAGTAATAAACGCATTAAAATGTTTCTGCATCTTCCAAATATCTCTTCATTTAAACACATGGTTTTCAGTCATGCACGCAAATGTAATGATGCTACGATGAGGTTGGTCTGAGCGCGTGCAGGGTATTCCAGGTGTTTCACAGCCAAATGCTGAGCTTGTTTGCAGACGTCCAATGTTTACCTCATCCTCTCGAGCACTTCGCTCACTCACATAACTGTTTTAGAGAACAGGCCAGTGGTTCTTCCCCACAGAGTGTTTTGGCTGTTTGCAGCCGAGTGTGTGCGTGAACCAAGCTCAGACATAACAAAGATAATGGGCTGAAAAACGGCCTTTTAGCCAGCTTTAAAGTTTACTTTCAATAAACAGTCAATAATAATGTATCAAGGGTGAGTCATCACATGGTTTTAGAAGAAATGAAGTGTTCTTGACATATAATGTTGCTGATCACAGTCAGTGGTCCTATACGACGCTTTGGACTGAAGTTGTCCAATGAAGCTGAGGAGTTCTTGCCTGTTCTTCAAAGGATGATGATCAAACCTAACCAGAATGAGCTCAGTGTTAAAGTCTTCCACCTCCATAGAAGAGCTCATTTTCCTCACTTTTAAATTCACTATTAGCCATGAGGGCAATATCTGGGAGAATTTCTTATACATAACTTAGTCACAGACTTTATGTCAAATATGGAATGTTGTGTTTCCGTAAAGGGAATTATCTTATGGAACAATCTCCACAGAGAAACCAAAGGGTCCAAGTCTATACTAACCTGGCAAGAGCCAGATTAATTTGAGTTCTCCACATTGATCTGTGTCTGTGTCTGGCGAATCCTTTCGGAACCAGGGTGGACATGAACAGAATGCTTGAAGCTGATTGGACGAAGCGCCTGTCCACCATGATTTGTTTTAGCCAATCACACGGTAACAAATTATGTTGTCATTGGCATGCGCCGTAGAGACGCTGCTACAACAACAAGACTTCGCTGGTGAAAACTTTCTTTTGGGATAGTAATGCTGCTGTCATTATGTCGTTTAGTGACTTTTGCTGTTTTTGCAACACGAGTATGCGACTTAAGGGCACGTTAACCATCCTCCTGCGTCGACATCTTTCTATTTTGATTTGGAGCTATGCTAATGGGGGTAGCCTAGCTAGTTCCTCTCCCCATTAATGTGCATGTGCCAGTTTTGCTTCGGCGCTTCCGCCTTTGTCACACCCGGATATCCCGCCCTAAACCACAACACTGCTTCATGATTGGTTCTAACAGTTTCGGTTCTTGTTCGAAAGGCAAAGGCGGGAGCAGCACAAGATGGATTCTGGTGTTTGTGAACACCAGGAGAATCTATCTTCCAGGCAAGGTTAAGTCTATACATCAGTTTAAAAGAAACATTAACGCTCATATGAAGAAATAAAGTAGATATGTTAGGGGTCATGAAACCGTATTATTGTTTATTTTTGTTTGGTATTCTGAAAGAGGAACAGATTCAGTATATAAACCACTGTTTTGGACTTCAGCTTGTTTATTATATTTGGATTTCTTACGATGCATTGTGATCATTTGTTGATCAATGTGTTCTTGAAACGGGGGGGGGGGGGGGGGGGGGGGTGTTTAATATATTATTCTGCTCCTTTTCATTCGAAATGGAAGTTTTGATGTTGTAAATAAATTCTAGTTTTATTGAAATAAATAAATAAAACATGATTTAGCATTAGCAGAGTGAGATTAATTTAGAGTTCTGTTTTAATGCTACACATTTGTAAGAATTACCATTCTCTCACGGACAGTTTATATTATACTATACATTTCCCGGTATATATTTGTATAATTTAAAGATTGTATTTTTTCTTGCATCCTCTGTACTAATAATTCTCAACCAGTGGTGCGTATTGTCGAAGGATAATGAGCACTATGGCTGTCCCAATCTGATACTGATATCTGATATTGTCCAATATTAACAAAACAAACTACATGAAAAAATCTCTGATCTCCAATATAATCTTAATTGTTTTTATTAGATTCATTGAGGTTATTTTTCAGGTTATTCTACTTTATTTTTATAATTTGTATTCAATTGTAGAGTATTATGTTTATGGTTAACTTAAAATGTCTGTAACCCATTGGTTGGTTAGTTTTTCAGCCTACCTAATGTTGCTGAATATTGTTCTCTGTTTGAGTAACATCACTTGATCAATTCTCGTTTTAATTCAGGGGCCAAATATGCCAAGTGTGTGAGTATATCAGTCCCTTCAGGATCTCCACTTAAAATTCCCTGATTCTAGAAACTTGGGGACATTTTGTGGAATACTTTGGGAGAAATTTGCAAAAAATTGAGAGTTCTTTTAATAGGTTGAGAATAAAAATGACTTCCGTCTTGTGATATAAGGACTGGAAAACTCATTTTTTTGTATTTGGAGGGGCTGAGATATAGACAACTGAATTAGTTGGTCATTTACAAAATGTTTTATTTTTATTTTTAATTTTTATTTTATTTCATTACTTTGTCGATTGGGCTGAATTTGATGCTCTAAAGGGCTGGATTTTGCTCCTGGGCCTTGAGTTTGACACATGTGCCCTCCATGAACAAACTAACCTCTCTTTATTTATAAACTTATTCCAATGCCTTATAGTGGATTATCTGCATAGCATTATCTGTCTTTTTTTTTTTTTTTTTTTAGCAAATCCCAGTCAGCATACTAAATGAATAAACATGATGATGAACTCCTAAACATTTATACTATGGATGGATGGATGAATAAATTATTCAGTCAGTCCATACTTGTTCAACCTTTGTCCACATGGGGGCAGTAAGAGCATGCTTCTTATTTCTTTGCCATTGGACGACTGTACAACACACCTTGTGTGCCATTTAGAGAAATAAATTCTTGGGATAAAACAGTTGAAGTTAAGACCATTAGATTTATATTTTTCATAATAATAAACACAGATTAAATGAATTTCAATATTTAAAAAATGACATGAAGTAAGTGAAAAATCAGCTTGATTTGCATGCGTCTGGCTGTTTTTCTAAGTTTTTTTGTTATTTCCTCTGTAAGTGCTCCTTAATAACTCTGAGTAAATCGATCTGTCTCCTGTAAATGGGCTGTAACGACATGAGACGGACGTCAGGCTGTGATTAGTGCAGCTCTCAGCCTGGCCTGTCAGGGTTTAAAAAGGAGCCCGAAATCAACCAAAGAACAAATAAAGCTCCTCACGAAGGAAAGGAAGAGGAGGAAGCACACAAATACAGTGTGTATGTGTTTGTGTGTGTGTGTATTCTACCACGTGAGAGTATTTTCCCTCCTCTCTGCGGCTGCACCAATCAGAGGAGAATTAGGCCTAATATTTATTTCCAAAAGCAGTCGTCCACGTTTGATTGGAGCTTTGATTGAACTCCCGGAGGACATGTTGGAGACAGATGTTTAGGTGACCTCATGTTTGAAGTCTTGTTGATTCTGGAATCGGAATCTGCTTCCCTAAATCAGCTTTCATTCGCTCCTTCTAGAGGTTTGGTTACAGCCAATGTTCCTCTGCTCGCATTAGGAAAGCCTTATTTATGCGTTCTTCACTTCATCTTTGACGGACACATGTCGGAGGTCGTGGATGGCTTGGACAAAATGAGCCATGATGGTGTCGAGGGATTGTTACTTAACACGTGTCAATGGTTCTCATCAAGTCAAGGCTTGCATTTATCACCGGGGATTTTGCTTTTTCACCAAATGATCAGTTACGTGTTTGTTTTTTTAGAGTTTCTAATTTTATACATTTTTGGTCTTAATTTTCATATATTGGTGATATTTGTATTGTCTTGTATGGGTTACAGTAGTTACAGAAACACCTCTAATACAAATACAAAAGCAGGGGTAAACAAAAGATTCATATAAGTATATGATATAGGAAAATACTGCATACTTATTAAAACAACAAAAACAAACACAACTTAGAATTGAAGAGTCACTGTGGCCAATGTTCCATCTTGTTTTTTAAGCTCTCATTCCAGTGCCATTTTTTTTTTAAACAAAAGAATGCATTAAAAACACAAACCAAAAAAACACACCTTACAGTTGTGTATGCTTGCAGCGAAGTCTCCATCATATTAGTCTCCATCATATTTTTTCATGCAAAAAATTTTAAGAAGTTAAACTAAAACTGATCTTGTTCTGGATCAAGTAGTTCCTAAAAGGCACAGATTGTTTTTGCACAAATTGTTATTAACCCCCGCCACAAAGTGTGGAAGGGGGATGTAGGTTTGAGCTTCGTCCGTCCGTGCGTCTGAGTTAAAGGGGACAGCTTTTCTCTGAAACTGTTTAAGATAGGATAACTAATTTGATGTGTGGCTTCAGGGTATCAATAACTTGGAGTTCAAAAATGAGAAGTGCGCAATTATTTTTTCTGAAGTTATTTCCCTTGTTCTGTTTTTTGGACTCTGTTTGAGGTACCTTCAAAGGGGACAGCTTTTCTCAGAAACCGTTTAACATAGGATAATCAAATTCGGCGTGTGGCTTCAGGGTATCAATACCTTGATGGAGTTCGGAAATGAGAAGTGCGCAATTATTTTTTCTGGAGTTATTGCCCTTGTGCCATTTTTTTTTACTCTGTTCAAGGTATCTTCAAAGCTTTTCTTAGAAACCGTTTAAAATAGTTAGTAATTTTATATTCTGATGTGATAATATTTTCTTATCTAAGTTCTTAGATTTAGAACATTTAGGAAAAGGTTGTGAGTTATAATGATAACCGATCTGGGGGGGTGTTGATGACTGTCTTATTGTTATTAGCATTTTATATATGTGACCTCATTAGTTTGAACAGAACATCCACCTATTATAAAAAGAAACTGTTTCCTGGCAGCTATGATCCTTGACTGTCAAATACACCAACTGACAATAATGTGACCTAAATTAAGTTATCTAAACTGCATTAAAAAATTATTCTAAAATGTCACAGCCTTAATGATTGATTAAATAAACCCGAGTATTTTCCTGTTGTAAAAGCCAGCTGCGAAGTCTTTATTGTTGATGTTTCGCTTTAATTACTGTCAGTTAAAGTGAGTGAACTTTTGGAGCTCCAGGCTGTGTGTGAATCATTTGTACTTTGACAGGCTTCATTAATTATCCTTGATATTACCTGCCTCGGACTGACATTAGTCAAAAAAAATGCAACAACTTGAAGACTGTCGTAGTACGTAATTTTCTTGGCTAAGTTGAAGATAAAATGCGGGAATAAATGAAACTCAATGATTGTGAGGGAGACAGGCTTTTAAGATAAATGTGAATGTGAAAACTAAAAGCTAATTTTTTATACAGCCAACATGCGCTCCCTCTGCACAGACAGGATTTTAATGCCACACAGAGTGAAACACGCTCAAGCTTGGAGGAGGTGAAGGAGGCAAAAAGTCGTCTACAGCGGCCGGTGTGTCACATGTGAGGCCCTCAAAAGAAACTATGCATTATTACAGGATTATTCATAACTAGCACGGATAAAATCGTGGGGAATTTGTTGGCGTCACTGCAGCATATCATTCATGATGTGATCACTTATTCGCCCAACCCTGCAGTATCTCAGTTTCTTTATTTCTATTTTGAATTGAAATGCTATGCGTTTGATCTCATTTGTTGAATTTTACCAATGAAATATTATTTTAAACGTTGAAAACAGTGAATTTGCACTGTCATATGTAACAGATAACAGTACAGCTACTCTATACCCATATGAATCACACTCATGTCTGATCCATTGTGCCTATTTCACAACTATTCATAAAAGGTTTCAGTCAGTATGTTATTGTTACTTGTGTAATAATAATAATAATAAATCAAGTCCATTTTGTGATGATTCACTTTCTTCTAACTGACTCAGAGCAACTCTGGCTACAGATGTAGCTTACCTTAACCAATAGGTACATGCTTTAAAAGGAATTTTGTATGGTTTTGTAGACTATTATTGTCTTTTTGTGTATTTTTTTCCCCTGCATGTTTTATATGGGGTTTTTGTGTTTTTTCCAGAGTCATTTTGTGCATTTTTTTCTGTGGATGTTAGTAATGTTTTTTGCTAATTATAATTATGACGATATTGATTTTAATAACGATAAATATTGTAGCCTATAGACTACACTCTAGTAATTGATCTATTATGCCATAGTAATCAAAACGAAAAGAAACAAATAAAAATGAAGAAGTAATATTTTGTATTATTGTTCAAGGTGAAATGAGTCTCATTACTTTGTAAACTAACTTGAATATTAATGCTTGTAGTGCAGATTTTATAATTTCACAGAGTTTGAAATACTGCTTCAGTGTAACATGGATGATCTTCTTTATCTTCCCCCGGGTTTTCTTTTCAGAACTATAGAAAGATGTATTTAAGTGTAGGTGCAAAGCATGTATAGAGCATATGGTATAAATGATTTGAATCTGGGAGAAAGAAACTTTGTTAATTTACCATAACTTTGTTATGAAACAAAAAGATTTTAAGATTTTTGTGTGTGAAGGTAATGGGTGTGTTTACGTGTGTGGTCTGTAGTTAAACACCGAAATTGGTTGTTTTTGTTTGTTTTTTTTGTGCTTATTCACATCGAAGTTGGAAAGTTATGCCAGGAAATCGGAAATAATTACAGCAGACGTGCATGTACGTACATGCAGGAAAATGTCAAGGATTTAAATGTGGGTCTTTTGAAAGCAACCTCACAATTAAATCCCAGTAAAATGGTGCTCTTCCATTGGGTAGTTGTAGACAGTGTGTTTGCTGTAGTTGTGCTAGATGCAGTGTTTTCTAAATGACAGAAAAGACAACAACGGGACATTTTAAATATTTGACTAAGCTGCTCTAAAGCCACAATGTGCCCTCTGTTTATTCTCCACCACTTTGTTGCTCACGAACATTGACGTGTGTTGAAAACCCTTGAATTGGGCATTTAACCTCTTGCCCTGGAACTCAGTCCCAGTCGGTAGATCAGCAGACATATGGAGCTTTTCTACGGTGTACGAGGAAACGCGTGGATTTCTAATGCTGTCATTTCTTTTACAGCTTTTCTTTATTTTTGTTTTGTTGCTGAGAAATCTACCAAAAAATAAACCCGTCTTCGAGGTTCACAGCAAACCACACGGTATTACAATTGTATTTGACACAAAAGTTCAACTACTGAAATTACAAACCCTCCATGCTGCTTCTCGAAGCTCTGAAATATAAATAAACTTAATAAGTACTGTCAAAAAAACAAAAGGAAACTGGACAAACTAAACACCCTGAATTACATGCCAGTCGCTGTGTGTTTGTATATATTTGTGTACCTTCAGTGATGTGTGTATCGTGTGTAATTCTGCCCTTTCATTCACTGGATGAGCTGGAAATGTACATTACAGGTTTTTACAGTATGCCTCGGCCAAAAGCCATAATTCTTTCAGTCTTTTAGCTTCGCTTTTGGGAGACAGGCTCACCCACTTTGGGTTAACTCCATCAAGATGCGCAACATTCAGGCCAGTTCAGTAATCATAATGTAATTTGTCGTGCTCAATGGCCAATTTATGTCATCTCAGAAGAAATATGAAGTCCCCGGTGGCCCTGTATGAAACTCTCCCACAGCAAAGCTTTAATTATGGAGACTGAAATTTATAGATAACGTTGCATCATATCTGATGTCGAGTGGCTCGAAGAAAACAATCTTAAGGGTAGAACACTGGCAGGAGGAACCAAGTGAAATGTAAGGGGGATTTGTTTGCTGTTTATTTGAGGTCAAAGCCCTGAATGTCACATGGTTGAGACCAGTGAAAGGTGGCCGCTGCTTAGGTTATACAGATCATTTGAACAGAACGGAACAATTTAAAGTAAAGATACATAAATAACCTGTGTATTTTCCATGGATTGAACAAAATGTTCATAGCTTGACAACAGTTTAGCAAGGGTTGAATTGACTGACATCAGAGATCAGGAGTATAATGGAAAAGTGTTAAACTTTTACTCAGTCAACTCAAAGGTGTGTAAATGTGCCATCATTATTACATAGTGTTACCAACTCCACAAAATATGATATGGTGGGGGTTGTGGGTGATTGCAAAATTAGATAACAGTTGTGATATGTTGACCTCAGCATACTTGAAAAATACTTGACATGTACTTAAATACGCATTATAATACAATGATTCTCAACTTGCGTAACCTTTGGTGCAAACTAGGGCTGGAGGATTTTGCCAAAAAAAAATCTCTGATTTTTAAAAGAAAAATTAGATTTTTTATTTATTTTTTCTCAATGTACTTTAAAATGACTGCAGACATCAGTTATTTTGTCAAAAGTGCAACTTTATTGTTGTGATTGTTCTCAAGAGTTAAAATGCATAGAACAATCCCAAAATAAAAATGTAAATGAGACTCTGTCATTCTACAATTTCAAGCTTTAACCCAGGTTTAAGCAAAAGTGCAACAGCAACTTCACAGTAGCTTCAATTTTCTGATTAAGAAATCAGATAACTACATATTTTATAACATTAGAATTAAATAAATAATAAACTCTTCCCTTAGCATCTCAGCATATTGCAAATATAACATTAAACATGCCTGTGGCACACATATAGCCTACTCAAAGTGTAAACAAATGTAAACCAACTTAATTCGCGTGACAGTAACTCACAAGGACGGAACGCAAAAAAGTCCGAAAAAACTGGTGGGGAATTTTTAAAAAAAAATTTTTAAACTCTAATTTGCAAAATAAGAATCGTTTCTATCTACAAATTTGATAACTGATTTTTTGCCCAGCCCTAGCACAACCAAAATTATTTTTTTTTAAACTTGTATACCAATAAATGAAAATATGGAGCCGTTTTAGCTGACATAATACAGCATATCACAGCACTTATGTTAAAAAAAAAAACTTTTTTTTGCAGCCTATTCTTGTATTCTTTAGTCACAGAGTAGGAAAGCACTGCACTAAGATTATCTTAAAATTAATTTTCATTAGTGTTAGGACACAGATTTGTTCACAATCTATTTTGGATTTGCACAAAAATATAGGACAAAGTGCATCCTATGTCTGTTCCATATAGGAAGGGTAGAGTTTTTATAAAAATATAGGATGATACCATATTTTATGGGATGGTTGGCAACCCTATTATTACGCAATAGAACCACGTCATGGCCTTGAGCATTTGTAGCTATAGGTTGCTGTATTACTCCTGTTTAGTAGGGGAGTTCCTTCCACTGGCTACATCTTTCCATGTGATTAACAGGGTATCAATTAGCAAGTGGGAACGTTGGGCCTTTAAATGTAGTTGGAAGTATGTTGAGTCTTATTTTAAATTATAATAGCGGACAAAAGTTATCCGTTTATATTCAGATCTCTTGTGGTATACTTGCACTGGAGTTGGTTGTCTGTGTGTGGCAGTAAATATCTGTTGTTTAACTTAATAAAAGTAATTTTTTTTACTTGAAATCTGTATATTTATCATGCAGGATATTGCAAGGATTATCAGTTACGGAGTTTGGTGAATAGGATGTAATAAGGTGCTTTGTAATGCTCCAGAAATGTTCTAAGCCACAGCACATCTTATGCTTGAGTAGTTGGTACGGTACTAGTAGGCAGAGGTAGCATTTTATCTGGAATCAATGGTGAAGTTTAGAACATTGGAGAAATATGGTGATTTATTACTGTTGATCTTTCTGATTTAACTCATACTGAAACATACATCTCTTAGAATATGAGATCATTTGATTGGATTTGTGTTTTGTTAGCAGCAGGTACTGCTGGAAATGTGAACATTACCTCTATGAACTTGGATGCACACATCTACAATGTATTCCTCTAAATTTTCATCTGAGCAATGAAAGTGTTTCACTAAGCTGAGATCAAAATCATGACTCATAGTGAGACTGTATTTTATGGCCCATGCAAGTTTTAAAACGAGCTCACACAGAGATGCGTTCAGAAGAACAAAGACCTCACAAGGCGCAGGCCTGGCAGTTGAAGCAGTTCCAGAGGAAAATTCAGCAGCCCAGAAATGGGACGGAGGAAGGTTAAGATATCAGCAGTCTCATCCTATGAACCATCAGCTAGGCGTAGCTCTGTGGTCAGATGTTCTTACAGATGTTCTCTCAATCGGAATCCACAGAAGTTGCAAGCACAGGTTGATCACAAGGTGTTGAAGTCTTCAAGAAATGGGTATCCACAGGAATGTTCCTTGCTGTTGCATAGATACTGGAACGTGTAATGCTTGGGTTTACTTTCCGTCTTCTCGTCTTTTTCCACCTGTGTTTGTCTCATCCACTTTTTCACGTGTTTGGTTGGACATTAAAACATTTGCCTCTCTCTTCCTCTACCGCACAAGACGAAATCTTTGTCAAACTTCTTTGGTGTTCTGGTCTTTCCTGAATTGCAGTACTCTCGGGTGTATTTCATAATGGTACTTGGACCGTTGCAGCCTGATGTATCGCACCCGAGGGAGAAACTGCACTCTCCACCAATCTATCAGTCCTGACTCTGAGGAAAGCAGAATGACATGCACATGCCTCTGCATGAGTTCCATTAGTAGACCCCTGCCATCTTATTCAGAATTTACTTGAGGACATGTTTTTGTTTTTTGACCGAAACGTTTGTGTGCAGGTGTCTGAGGTTCCAATACGTTGTTTGTTGAGGACATTTTTAGTTATGATTATTCATCTGTAGTCTTTTAGTCCGACTCTGCTCCTGTATAAACACAAGACTAGAAGTAGATCTCATACTAGCCCGTCAGTTGTACCTCCTACTTACTACGGCTTTTGAAATATGATACTTATTATTTTACCTGTGTAATTGTAATAAAAGATATAATAGTTGAAATAACTTTGCTGATGTTGGCCTCTACTTGCTACAATAACACTATGGCTCTTGGTTTTTCTTAAGTGAAAAGGAGACAAGGTAATTATCCTTGGGGCAATTAGAGAAAAGGGTTGAGGGAGTAGCAAACTCATTTTCTAACCCAAACATCCTGGTCCAAGAGGCTGGAGTGGCTGGACAGCCTCCTGGAGGCCGCTGGCTGCCTCTCTGTTGGTGGGGAAGCAGATCACGGTTTGTTTTCTTTTTCTGGAGGCAGAACTCTAAAACATGTGCCAGATGATCTGCACCTGAAACGCACCATGAACAGCAGAGGGAGTGAGTTACTGTACTTGGGATGGATGTGCCTGCATGAAATACCTCGGCTTCGTTGTAATGCAATACAGGAGAGGAGGAATGGTGTGAGTTGCTCTTTACGAAAGCTTGATATTGTTTTTGTGGACCTACAAACATGCTGATGCCCCAAGCTGTTGCCGTAAGACACTACAGGCACTGAAGAGATTTTAAAAATGTTCATTTTATACCAGAACACTGGTATTAAATGTGGTTTTCCGTTTAGCAATTAAACTAATAACTGAATCTCTAATTCACACTGCTAGAGGGAAAATCTTAGCTTTCCTCTCATTGGGTATTTGTAGCACAATGGGAAATGCTAAGTGATATTCCTAGAAGGTAAATAGCTCATTTTTCTCTTCAAACAAATTAACTGGACAAATGTAGAAGCTGTTCTCTGTCAGCTCTACATATTTCATAATTCAATCCTGTTCATATTTTTCAGTATGCTTTTAAATCTCTTATAATCCATAGAAGGAAAAATGTGTCAAACTGAAGCGGTAAGGCAATTATAATGATATATATATACGTACAGTATTAGGTTTTACACCGATCTGATCGGCTATATTGGATCGGCCGATATTTAGCATTTTATAAAATGAATGTGATCGGCTGCAAAGTCTTAATTCGCCAATTCGATCAATGACGTCATTGTCGTGATGAATTTTTCTGTAGATGCTCCCATTGCATTGTTTTATCGTCTTATTTACACCGAAGAGTTGTTTGCTTTACGTGACACGGCTTTATTTCACTCGCATTTGTGTACAAAGGTGAAAATATTTCTCGGTTGCAGCGGAGCGGCTGGGTGCTAGACTTCTTCTCCAGTCTACTGGCTCTGAAAGCGGGGACAGCGTCTGCTGTTTGTGTCTGTGTTTGTTTGTGTGTGTCTGTGTGCATGTTTTGTTTATTCAGCTCGAGCTGTTAAAAGGGAGAGTCCTAAAGCGGACCAATGCACTCCCGGTCTTTCACTTTCACAGCGGAGACATCTGCCCATTTCAGGGTGATGGTAGAGACAGAAGCGCGCACGTGTGTGTGTGCAGGCCCCACCTCCGCTGTGCACCTGTAAATATGGACTATAAGCAACAGCAGGTTTTGCGATGCCACAGTCAGGAAATATGTGTTTGCTCCTAATGCTGGTGGAGGCTTCATGTAGTCTCATCTCCAACTCTCTTGTAGTTTTATTTTATATTTTACTTTTGAATGAAATAAAAAAAAAAAAAAGGCAAAAAAAATTTAAAAAAAATTGCTCCGTACCTAAAAAACAACCTGAATTCATATGATTGGATGTGTGATCTTTTTTTTTTTTTAAACTCACTGATCGGTGATCAGCCCAAAAATCCTGACCATGTAAAGCCTATATATGTGTGTATATATTGTGGCCCTGCAATGCAGTCATTGTGTCAATTAAATAGCTTCATGTCTATTACCCCCACCAAGGAGGTTATATGTTCACTGGTGTGTATTTTTGTGTTAGCAGGATTACGTCAAAAGTACCGAATAACTTTTGGCAGAATTTTAACCAAAGGTTCCATTGAAATACATTAAAAAGATGGGATCGATATACAGATTCTGGATCATTTAAAAAAAATCCCAAAGTCCCAGTCTTTTATTATTGGCAACATTTCCAAAGTTCATATCTTGAGTAATCGATCTTTGTGAGATTTGACTCAGTTATGTTCGGTTGTTTCCATAATTATCCCATATTCTGGATCAGAGCCAAATTGTACAATTTATTTAGACCTACTGTAGCATTAATAATGGGGCTAGAAATGTCTTACAAGCCTTTAAAGTGTGATCATGGTACCATGATCAGGATCACTGATCCAGATACCGGATATTTGGCACTCAGTGAAGGTTTATACTCTCTAAGTGCTTTTTTTTAAAAATCCTATTGTTTTATTGTTTTCCTAAATATTTGTTTGTCATTTGCACCAGTTTAAAACTAACACAAGCAAAATAACTTGCTTGGTTACACCTTGTTTTTAGGGCTCCATAGTAAAAGACAGTGGTCAAAATTGCAAGATTAATCAATTGCTCCTCAGTTGTTACTTTATTTTTTACAGTATTTTGTGGAATCCAGTGCTGATAGGGCCCTGTGTGTTAGCCACGTAAGACTAGCAGAGGGCCCTAATCTATAGCCTTATGCCAAGTACCACCAACATTAGCTCTCTGGAATATCAGGTGGATTTGTGTTGGACTGACAGATAAAAGAACACAAGGGAGGGAAATTACAGCCTCTGCCTCAGCCTAACAATGCAGGGCTGGTGATGTTTTTGATCTGACAATAGGATTGACCAATTAGACTCCTCCTCCAGCTAGTGGGCCGTGTGTCAGTATGTGCAATGCTGTCAATTTTGTAAGCTAAGGTGGAAAAAAACTTTTCTGTTTCATATTAATCTACCAATTCAAGATTTGTCTAGAGAGGATACTGAAGCCTACGTGCAGAGAAAGCGGGCAGGGAGAGTGTAGGAGGAGTAAAGATGGTTAAGAGTTAAAGATGGTAAAATTTGCTGTAGGAGATAAACAAATAGACTTGGTTCCTCAGAGAAATTGTCTTACTCAATGAAACTTGACATGTAACGTGGATTTTATAGGGTCCAATAAAATCCACGTTAACCGAATCACAGACGGAATCACGGAATCGACCAACGAAAACTGTTGGACACGGAGATTGACAGAATGTGGATGATACGCCGTCACCGTGAGGCAAGGAACATTTTGTTTTGAGGAAATGTTTCCGGGGACTACTCATTAGGTGCACCACCTGCCCCCCTCCTGTCCTGGCTGCTTCAAACACCGTCTAAACTGACAAAAAAAAAATACGCAACTCATCCCTCACTCTAAGATACTGAGCCATCAGTGCCTGCTTAACTTTAATGTGTCTGTGAAACTCCGCCCGTTTCTCGTGAAGCGCTGAGCGGCACTCTGTGAAAACATGATCAGCTTCACTTGCTCAGAGTGTTTGAAAAACACATCTAATCAGTGCTATAGAAGATCTCTGAATAAAGTTGTTGTGGACGAGACCAGCGATGCCAGGGTTTGTAGAGCCCTAGAAGTAACAAGGAGATAAAAGACAAGTTTTCTAGTCGGATGACTTTACCAACAAAGGCACAGCAACCCTACTCACATCTACAAAATATTACATACTGTACATACACACTGTAATTTGTGTAATCCAAAGCTGCATTTGATGATTCACAGGTAGGGATTTGACGATACACCGAGTTCACAATACGATACGATAGACGATGATGGTCTTGTAATGACGATATTATCCAATATTTTTGGAAAGAAAAAAAAATTGCTGTTGGGAAAAAAACCTTGCTTTAATTTTACTTTAACTCTGGACATACTGTACTTACTCTGGGTATGAACTTCAACTCATTGGAATATAAAAAATAAATAAAAACAAGTCATCACAACATGGTGCGTACTCTCAACGATGCATCCTATGACATTTTAATAAATGAGTGTTTTGGCTGAAAGGGGAGTCGAGCAGTAGTGCGAGTTGCCTCAATTACAAATGTTACCCACTTAAGTGCAGCCCGATTTCTTCCCTTTTTGGTTGAGTGACCTCTGCATTTCTATCAGAGACATAGAGACAGAAAAAGTAGGTCCTCATTTGCATTCATGACTGGATGAGAATTAGTTTTGACTTCCGCACAAAGACCTCAAATTAGCAAACTTGGTGACTTAATTTGGAGTTTTTTTGGCTTGATTAATTTAATTTTCACTACTCACCTTAGCCAGGCCTCTGCATTTTGCCTGTCAAAGCCTCTTCAACTGCAATGGCTTTGGTTTTGTGACCTTTCTCATCAAATCGCTGTTTGTCATGTGAAATAAGCAACTACAAATAATGAGCACAGGAGCTTGTTTGTGTGTGTAATACAGTATTTTTAGCCAGTAACAGAGAGGGGAGAAGTCTGGTTTGAATGTCAATGTTTCCTTGTTGCCAAGGCTAAGTGAGGCTTTGCATCAGCTCTCTGAAAACAAGCCCCAGTTGACAACCTTTATAAATAATATCTCAAGCTTTTCAAATTCTGCAAAACACCAAAAAGGAAACAGAGTTTCATCAAATGTAGTAAAGGGAAAGAGTTGGTCTAAGTCCAATACAACAAGGTTAAGACATGGTTACTGGATAACTTTGACTCTCAGGCCAGTCCACAAGCTGTGGATTTATAATCCCCAAATTATTATCATTACTGTTGTTTACCGCAAAGAGCTTCTGGCGAAAGACGTATGGATTAGATTTGAGCACAATGTGTTAAAATGTGTTTCAACACAACCGCAATATATGCCGAATCAGCTTTTTAACCAGAGAAATGTTCTTGGATTTGGTCACTGCACTTTGAGTGTGACACATACAGGTATTTAGAGGCATCCACAATGCTTCTGTTTTTAGTCTGTGTGGGGAAAAAGTTCAGTCATCATTGTTTTTATTTGATTATTTCGATGTTTTGTTAAGCTTCAAGCTGTTGGAGGTGAAATTTTTTAATCCGATAAATCCCTAGTGTAGGCCTCGTTGATCAATACATCAAAGATCACTGGCTCAAAAAAAGATGTAAAGGGTTGAAATTGCCACTCAAATATTTGTTTGGATTTCCATCATAAACACTTCATTGACATTCTTGGAAAGGTTTTGCTTATTCCATCTTGGGATCTGAAGTCCCATTGATGAATCCATAGAAGTGTTTACTTCTTTCTTACTGTGATTTCCTGTGTTTGCCCCAAAAACTGTGCTAAAGTGACTTCCTAACACTTTTCTGGTGTTTTCACAGACTGAAAATTGTGGCAAAACAATCGTGGATGTTTATTTTGGGGCTTACACGGAATAATCCAAATCTGTCAGAAATGAAAAGTCTCACGGAGTGATGTGATATTTCGGGAAATACCAGCAACAAATTAGAACAAAAAGGGTAACAAGTAATCACAGTAAGAATGAAAGAAAAGCACTCGACTTCCCACAATGCAGCGTGCAAAACTCTTCCAAAAATGTGATGAAACAGAGTGTTTACCATGGCAATGAAAAGAAACTTTTACATAATTTTTCTCTTCACGCAAATGAGCTGCGAAACCTACACTACGGATTTATCTGATAAAAGAATGTATCATGTACTGCAGCTTTAAATCATTAGATATACTTTTTAACCTACTCTGATAAAGAAAAAATATCATATAAAATATAAGTGAATGGTTATCTATCAAAATAAATGCTGCCACTTACAGTCCTCATCTTTTATAATAAAAAACATTTGCATGAACTTTAGGTTTTGGAATCTTACCCCAAATAAGACAGAACTATTGATGCATGTCAAAGCCAGAGTGACTGTATCAGAAAAATATTTATGCGGTAACATATTCAACATAATGGTGTCCACAGTTAGTCATGAGGCTATTTTATTTTGATATATTTCCAAAGCAATAATTTTATTAGGGGGATTTGATATAACGAGACAAACCTGATGATTCACCATGTACTACTTGCTAATTCCCAACACCTTCTTTTGAATACTTCTATATTTTTCCAAATACTAACAATACTCTGTGTTAATTCCTGCCATCGCACTTCATACAATCCTATTGCATGTCAGAGAACTGTCACCATGAGCTCTGCGGTACTCTGGAGAGTTGAACTTGACTGAAACATATGTGTTCAATTTTAATAGCCCTTCATTCTCCCAGATGGGCTGATGGGGGGAGGGAGGGGAGGGGTTGCCTGATCCCTGAGAAGCTATGTTTTATGTAAGAATAATTTGTGCTAAGTAGCTGGGCGATCTGTTTGTTACGCTAGTAGTGACAGTTTGTTTATGTTTCTTGAGGAGTATGATGGATGGGGCAGGAGTTGATGCAAATTAGAGTAAATTGTTGGGAAGAATGCTGAGGGCTCTGCTCTGGACGGCGGAGGCCCAATTTCCATTGTTCATGCGTCTTCGCACTTTGGGCTTAATTGAATGAAGCTTGAGCCCATTCATCACAGTTGTGGGCATCCTAAGCAAGAAGTAAACGACTGGACCTGGTCGGTGTATATTGTGTAAGGTGATGAGACGGTTGGAAAGCAAACCATTAGAGAAGAAAGATCTTCCCCTTCCCATTAGTGCAATTAGGACAGATAAAACTAGATTGCCAACTAGCCATGAAATCTATACTTAACTATAACCAGGAATGATTGGCAACACCTAAGCTGCTTGTGCCACTTTATGGAACCAGGAAATTCAGATGTTCTCTGGGCTTTTTTTCTGGGTTCTTTAACAGTTACTTCAGATACAAGCTGTCAATAAATCAGGATCCATTTATCCAAAACCAGGCTGCACCATGAAGAGATCACCAGTCCAATCCACGCAAGGTTAACACAGTAATAAAGTGCAAATTTTGTTGTAGCTATTTTTTTCAGTTCCAACAAATCAGTGTAAGAAGGTGTTTCACATCGCAGGCTGAGTCCGGTGCAGAGTGCAGACACAATGCTAGTGTTAACCTGCATATACAGGTTTTAAAACATCTGCATTTCTATCAGACAAAGGGATCATAATAGTGTGTGATTCAGTAGTATGCATCTGTGGATCATCTGCAGTGACGAAGCTAAACTTCCTCTCTCACCTGATGTTCACAGATTCAAAATGACATTTCTTAATGAAGGATATCGTTAACTTTCGTCTTTACGCACAATGGATGCAGCAGGCCGTGCATAAGAGCTCAGTATGGGTGAAAAAAATTGGGTAATTTGACTGACCAACCGGCTGCAGCAGCTCAAACAGCGCCAAAATCTATCTGCGACAGGCCTTATTTATTTGTGGCGGGCCGTGCTTGTACTAGTTCCCGGGCCGAGCCACGCCAAGTCGGAAAGACGCACATAGACCCCACGTGCCCACACCGGCACCCCAGCAACACATTACAGAAACGCACAGCTGCCCTCCCAAACAGCTCCACAGCACGCGCCCGACATGCTGTGCTCACAGCCGTTGCGCACACTGCGGCACGGGAGGCGCAGCCTGCCGTTGTGTTTGTATTTGTAAGATGGGTGAATGAGCTTTAACTGTGGATTGAATACAGCCGGGTCTCTTTCCAACTCTCCTCTCAGACATGTTTATCTTAGTGAACCATGGCCCTGAATAATGAGTTTGATCCATAAACCTGAGCGCAAAGATACCCCGCCGCTCTCCTCCAAGAACACACATCCTGACCACACCTTGAATATTTTACACAACTGGGCCTCTAGGTGCGCCATGTGGGCTGCGTTTATATCTGCAGGGATATTGGTCATCCAAAGCTTGACAAATTCCTGATTTGGTCTGTATAAGCTTTGCTTTGTGTTTAAAGTAATTGTTTTGCCGAAGCAATATATTAAATATCACCAGGACACAGGCATGCAAGTAGTGCACGTGAGCAGGATTGGCGAGGCAAGAATAAGATGCAGAACAAACAATATCCATACTCTTTTTGTTTCACGTGACAACTTATCAACTAGAAAGGCATGCGGAACTCAATCTCAATTAACAAATTGTCAATTTACCAAATAATCTTTTTTTTTTTAAGTCAAGTTAACAAAGATACTTTACATTTTGTACAACGAGTCAAATTTGCCGTGACAACATGAATGAAAATTCATCTATTGTGTTCATGTGATCAATTCAATCTCATTTACTGTTTCTTCTGGATTTTCCAGCTATATTTATTCTCATTTGCTAAATTTAAGGCTCAATGTAATAATAAAATCAAATATGTGATGTGTGACGGGTGAGTGTGTAAAACCTGTCCATTATTGTTTTGTGTCACCTGTCCAATGTCTTATGCTTGAAAGTTAATGCAATTTAAATGGAATTTTTAGAAGGAGAGCATTTGTCTGAGCGACTGCAGCGATAGGAACTCATACTAGATTCAGCATAGAGCACTTGAGCTCAGCCAGTTCTGTGTTTAACACCCTCAAAGTGTTGATTCCTCATCCTAGAAGCAAACCTGACAATTCGTCTGCAAGCCATTAACCCTTTAACATTTTCAGTATGATATTGTTATAAACAATGCGGTGTTGTCATTGTCTCTACAACTGCATGTGTAAAGTCACAGCAAACAGAACAGAGTGCAACCTAGCATGGTGGCCTCGGCTCGTGTTCAGCCTCATCCTGGGTTGACAAGGATTTGGCTCCCCTTGCTCGTGGCCTGGTTCAGTTTTAGTTAACATTTGCATACCTCCAGTGGTCTGCTGTGAGAGCAAACAAATTTGCAAAAGTGTATTCCCCAAGTCAGTGACTCATGTTGTTTCCTGAAATATTTTAACATTTCCAGAAAGTAAACGGACAAATTGTAAGAGGCTGCCCAGAGGTCAAGCTATTAAATATGTTACAGTATTAAAAATGATAGTTTAGACACAAAGATACATGGTCCCCTTAAAACTTTATAAAACATTTTGGCATTCTCAGGCCAGCCAAGAGAGATAATCTCTAAATCAAGTTCAGGGCTACGTCAATCAGACTCCACCAACTCGTTTAGCTTTGCTCCTTTTAGCATAGAGGAGTTGGAGCTCTACTTTAAGCTCCTTCAATGAGCATGTGCAACTGACATGGGCAACTTGGTAAACTTACAAATGACTAAAATCTACAAAATAATATACAAAAATAAATAAGATAGTAGCAAGAATTGAAAAAAAATGACTCCAAAAACTACATAAAATGTCTACAAAAAAGCATAAGAATAACCAAACAAAGTACAAAACGACAATCAAAATATTCAAATTTGCAAACATTTACACAAAATATCATAAAAACACACAAAAAAGTAACAAAATGCACAAATTGTCAACAGAAATCTCAGAAAAATAAACCAAACAACAAAAAAATGCACAAAATGCCTACATGAAACGTACAAAAATCCATAAGAATACACAAAACACCATAAAAGAGAGAAAAATGTAAAAAACTACTCCAGAAACACAAATAAATAATAAATAATACACAAGAATTGACTACAGAAATATCAGAAAAATATGCTAAATTACAAGAAATACACAAAATGCCTCTTAAAAACTATATAATTACAGAAGGATACACAAAATG
This sequence comes from Gouania willdenowi, assembly GCF_900634775.1. Lineage (NCBI taxonomy): Eukaryota > Metazoa > Chordata > Actinopteri > Blenniiformes > Gobiesocidae > Gouania > Gouania willdenowi. The sequence continues at coordinate 11,764,404 of NC_041065.1, forward strand.
ACAACAGAAACACATAAAATGAGAGAACATTTTTTTCAAAATGACTCCAAAAACACAAATTGAATAAAAACACATAGCAGGGTAACAAATATACACAAAATTACTACAGAAATATCAGAAAAAATACCAAATGACAAATAATACACAAAACGACAACAAAAACACAAAATAACAGAAATACTGAGTACACACTTTGTACTTTCCTGTGTTAAAGCTCACATTGATCATTTTACTAATGTGGCCCTTGGATCGGACGGTCATGGGGTTTGTGGCCCCTGCTCTTACGGAAGTTGCCTATCTCTGAGATACAGGTACTGACATGAAGGAAACTCGCTTTGGCTGCTTGTATTTTACACCAGATCCTCTAAGGTTTAACATGATATACAGCGCCTACATGTAAACAGTACTTGCGGAGTCCAAACTGGCAATCCACCAGTTTCAAGTTCACCTCTTAAACTTTCAGGCCACTACTGTTCATGTTTCGTTGAGCACCATCATTACTTTCATCCTTTTGAAATAACAGTCTATTAAAGCTTCAGAAATCCGCTTATTAAAGAGTGCAAGAAGGAAACTTTTCCAGTTGAGTAAAACCAGTTAAGAATTGTTGGGTTTTGATAAACAAAGCAAAATGTCAGTTACACCGAGGCCATTCCGAGGCCAAGCCACCCTATGAAAGTTGTGCTCCCTAAAAGGACAACTTGTGTTTGCCCATATGCCAAAGCTGTCAGGTCAGCGATCTTGTGTTTTTGTGTTGTTGAAAAAGACAACCTGATCCATCTTGTGGGTGTCTTGTGTTGGCCTTTTATTAAAGCTTCTGTCTCTTTCTCTCTGTGTGAAAGCCGAGCGCTCAACACTGAAATCTGACATTTAAAGGTTACAAATGTTGAAACATTTCTCCGCAAAGTTGCCAAGTGTCTTTCCACGAGGAATGGAAACGGCTCAACATGACTTAATACTTTTGATATGTTGGCTTCTGCCCTGGAATATGGGAAAAAGTTGTCAAGTAATCAACAAACGGTGACGTTGAAGCTGCATTGCCAGCCCTTATTATTCTTCATGTGTCAGAGGGATTCAGAGAAGATTTTTCCTTCACATTTGTTCATGGAAAATTAAACTTGGTGAATATTTTAAAGCTCGCACAGCTCAGGAGTTTCTTGCTCCTGCCCTGGAAATGACTCCTTAATTGAACATTAATTTTAAACTAGTGTTTTTAATTTGAGTTTTAGAAAAAAAATCAAATATTCAAGACTTTTATTTTTCTGTTAGCTGAATGCCCACTAGCCCAGTGACCAATACTGTATGGGTGGGATGTGGGTTAAGGATTTCAAGGATGGGGGTAGAACTAGAACAAGGGGATCGAGAGAGGAAGCGAGTTAGCCTCGGATGGGCGAGAGTGAAACCTGAGCATGATTGAGTTAGGGGAAAGGAGACAGGAGCCCCGAGGCTGCCAGTCAGTGTGTGTGTGTGTGTGTGTGTGTGTGTGTGTGTGTATGTATACACAGTGCTTTTGTCATGCTGCCCTGTTAGCATAGGGAGATTGTGATGGAGTTATCTGACTTGGCCCTAAAAACTGCTTGTCATCTTGTGTATACACAGGAACGTAGCGTTAGTCTGTGTGTACGCTTGCACGGTGCCAGCAACATTACTCACTGGTCTTTTGGGACACGAGCAAAGCCTCGCCTGGTTCCTTTCCCTCTCTGTGGAAATGTACTCACTGCGTCCTCTCAATTCTCCCAAGATGAAGGTCAAACAAACAACGATGAAAATTAGGTCGTAGTGGGTTGAACTATTAGCTTTCTAGTGGGATTCATCCTCACCTGCCTTTCAAATGGTGAGTGACATCTCTGAAAGTGGGAATTAATCAAACTGAACTTTCCAACATGAAAACCAGCTTTTCACGTTAACAAAGCCTAATGTGTGTCACTTTTGTTACAATTAAGATTGCTCACAGTTGGAAATGCCCTATGCCATTTAAAGTGTGTGAGAAAAAAGTCCCGACACACTATAGAGTCTCTGCTTCACACTGCACCCGCACTAAGCTAAAGCAGATGTTATAAAGTTTACAGAAATCAGAACATTATTTTCCTGTTTCCATTGCATTCTTCTAAACACTTAGCGAACAAGCTTTGAAGTCACCCAAGAAATCTAGTCTGTGGGAGAAACGATAGGATCTCCTGAAGCGATGGAGCCGGTGAAGGGGGGGAGAGATTGTAGGAGGAGCTGAGAAATGAGGGGAGGGTTTATAAAGAAGGTGCTTTTATTGTTCAAATACTACTTAAGCAAATAATTGAAGTTTCTGATTGAGAGTCATTTGCACACCTTAAGTTTTAGTCTGATTATTGGTGTAGACTGGATGCTCTCAAGGACGTAGAGGGAGTTCAGTTGTGTTGAAGCAGGTCTGCTGAGGGTCTGATCATAACAGCAGATAAACCCCAACGACTGTGTGAGATAGCCTCACCGCAGTCAGCAGGCAGGGCTGCCAGCAGCCCACATGAGGTCCAAGTGTAATGCACAGCCAATTTTGTAATAGAACTTCCAACTACATAAGTAATGGGGTGGCCTGGCAGGCATTTTCGATGGGAAGTCTTCACAGAAGTCTCCTATCAAGCATCCATCTTGCACCTAACCAGCATTAGTCTTGCCTTAGCAACATTTGCAGCCTGTTCCTTTTTAACTTGTACTTGAGTGACTTGAGTAATGCTACAACACAAAACATATGTCTTGATGATACAGTCAAGACATTTTTCATTACATCCTCAAGACACTTTTGAGTCTCTTTGCATTTCCCTATGCATGGGTTACTAGGGGTGTGCCTTGTCATTACGGGTGTGTATTGCCTGGCATCTGGCAATACAATTTGTATCCCGATACAATACCACTGATATATTGTGTTCGGGGGCTTCTCTTACACGGACATTCTAGTTGTTCATGAAAGCCCCTTCTTTCTCTATCGGCTGATAGTTTAAGACTTTGATATTTTGAAACTTTTTTGATTGACTTTTAATTTTTGTAAACCTATAATAAAAATTCATTAACTATTAAGAAGCCTACTTGATTAAATTAACCGCCTGCAAACACCCACATCTGAGACGGCGCCTGAGTGGAGGACACACTTCTAGGCCTCTGGTAAGTGAGTCTGCCCTTGGTATCCTCTTAATAGGGGTGCCCGGGGTGGGCTAACTCATGCTGTTGTAAAAAAGAGTTGTTTCCAGCTTCGACCAATATTGGATGGGTCTTAATATCAATCCCACAAAACTATAGCGAGACTACTCAGAGACCAAAAATAGGATAGACTTCCAATGGAGGAAGTACACTTAGTCCTTTTCTTTAATAGATAACAATAGTAGAGGATAGGCAGCCAGTTTCGGTGACAAGGTAGAGGGGGAATTCTTGTTTGAGTACGACAGTTTTAGATCCCCTGCCGTTATAAAGTCCCGCGGGCTAAAGACAACGATATATCCCGATATTAAAGTATAAGGCAATTATTGCGATTTTTTTAACGTATGACTTAAGAAACAACTAATCTGTAAATGTCTACACCTTCATGAGAACATTATGTATGAAATATGTTTTATTGGCATATTTTACACTCAAAACATTGACTTTAACATGCCATGTGCCAACAACTTAAAATAAAAAATAACATACAATCTGCCTGTGGCTTTTAAACCTAACTTAACTAAGGTATATGCCTAGAACAACAAATAAATGCAGAAAGTTAGTACTTTCTTTTTAGATTTTATTGAAAAAACACAAGCTGGTCAACATGCCCAGGTTTCAGCACTTCTTAGTGCAGTTACAATGTCTCCTGCTTTGGAAAAGACTTTTCTGGTTAAATAAAAGTTAAAAAAAAAAATCTAAAGGTATGATACGATTCACGATTTGCAAGTCACGATATATGTCCCGATACTAAACAATGTGATATACATCACAATATATTGCAATATCAACATTTAGAAATTTCATCTTTACAAATTCAAAATGGCATAAAAAACAATGCATTTAATTTTTCTTTAAACTTGCGAGAACAAGTAAATAACTAACTGTAATTCAAGAACCAATATCAAAAACAAGTGGTATGTTTATCAAACTGTCTAATTACGTTTTTCAAAAAAGTTTCACTTTTGCTTCTACAACTGATTATGATTCTAAGTTCTTAAAATTGATTTGGGCATTTTTTGGTTCGATACAATAATGGCGTGGTGAAATATTGCGATATATCGCCGTATTAGTTTTTTTCTTACAACCATATCAGCTACTCAGATGTTTGGAGGTCGACCTGAGGGGAATTATATTTGTTGATGGACCCTCATAATAATTATACAAGAGATGTTCGCAGCCATTTACGATCATCTGTATTTAATACCATATAGCTAGGATGTGTTTCACAGAAATCAACCTCAACAATGAACTTGTTTTATCAGCCAAAATATTTGTATATTTGTTATAGTTGGGGAACATTGTGTTTAATAGAAAATGTGTGCACTTTGAGATTTGTTTTGGAAATTTAAAAAAAAACTTTCATTTTGAAGACTGTATATTCAAGTTGGTGATGTATGCAGTTTTGTAGGTTGTGAACATCTGGTTATCAGAGAAACAATTGAATTACATTTAAGTTAAAAATAGATCTTTATTTATATGTGATATTTTATATCATCTCAAAATTTACCATCTTTTATTTTGAAAAGTAAAGTTTCACAATGACTTTGAAATTTTTGAGGATTAAATAGGTCATGGGTTACAGTGGATTTCATCAATACGCACAGTAAGAAGTGAATGCATCTGATGTTAATGTCAACCATCACTTGGATTTCATGTAACTGGAAATCGCTCTCGTTAGCATGTATTACAAATCCATGAGAATACAAAGGCCTGGTCCCTCTCCTCGTGTTCCAAGTCTTTCTGTCTCCACTCAACCCTTGTTGTGTGCTAATAGCATGTGGCACATGAATCACGTACACAATGCATATGCCTATGGACGCATACAGACAGGACCCCACAGCAATGCCACATTGACGTTTCCTGCTCTCTCATCTTCAAGGCTTAGTCGACATGCACCCCCCCCCCCTTTTCTTTTTTTTTTTTTTTTGCATATAGCGAGCTTGACAATTACAATTAGTGCAGAGTTAGAGTAGCCTGGCAGCTTTCCTTTTGTAATATGGAATTACGACTCTGTGCCCATTCCACCACCCACATGCAGTGGGTCCACGCTGTGACACCCCTCCTCTCTGCAAAACAAAGTGCCTGCAGAGAGCTGTGGAAGATTGCCAGGACAGATTGCCACTGAAAACCCATGAGAACTTCTCTAGGCCCCAACCTCTAAGGATGTGAGCAGAAAGGACCTCTACCTCAGAGTTTGATTTGAGAGGAGAGGATGATGGTGTATTGTGCTGTGTGTGTGTGAGAGGTAATCAGTGGGGAATGTATAGGGAACAGCTCTGTCTGTTTAGCTATGGTGTGGGAACTTAACTAATGAAACTAATCTAAGTAACTTTGACCAAGCTACTTGTGTCGTATTGTCGAAGGATTCCTTAAGGGTGTCCGATTCAATATGATATTGGATATCGGTCTGATACCAGAAAAAAGGAAAAAAAGTATCGCGTTATATCAGCCTGTAGGATGTGAATCTTTGGGTGTCTCACAATTCGATTAGATTCTGATTCTTAGGATCACGAATCACGATTCGATTCAAAATCGATTCTCGATTCAAACGAGTGTGTTAAGGCAAATTATGGCATTAAAACATTACAGTTTTGTATAAGATAATTTTAAATAAACTTATTCCAATGATGTAATCACACAAAGGCAAATTTAAGACAAAAGGTAACATTTATTCATGCTAAACAAATAAAAATGTACTTACTGTACAAGAAATAACTTGCATAAATAAAATTGTTGAAATAAAAGCTTAGGCCATCTGCCCTCTTTCTTTCATATGTAAAGTCTCAATCTCTATTTTGTGTTCCGACTTGTATTGTTTGACTTGCAATAAGAAAAATAAATTTAAATTGTTGATTCTTATGTGAATCAATTTTTTTTCCCCCACTCATATCAGCCTGTATCTACAATCTCTGATAGAAGCACTTTACACATCATTTGTTTTTATTCGAATAATTGAGGTTATTTTCAAGGGTCTTCTAATTATTTTTCAATTGTAGAATATGCTAATGTTTATTTTACATGTATAATATTGTATTTTATTAGGTTATTTTTCAAGATTTTCTTATTTATTTTGTTCAACATTTGAACATTATTCAAGGTTAAAATGTATGTAGCATATGGTGAGTTTTTCCTCATACCTACTGTTGCTGACTATTGTTGTCTCAGTAATATCTTTTGATCAAGACTTTCCTAACATTCCGCACTACATAATAAGTATGGTAATCAGACTATGCATGATTGTATCTGACTGATATCAGATCAACCAATACTCAAGGCTGCAATATCGATATCGTGTCAGAAGTGAAAAAGTGTTCTCCAGGACAGGAGAGCAGCAGCTATTTCCAGTAAAGAGGCCTTTTTAAATTCTTGTTTGCCTTGTTTTTTTAATGACATGCTCCATTGTTTTCATTGGCTATTTATGTTAGCTAATGAAACTGCAACTCTGTTCACTGGCAAGTGAGAGTTTTACAAGAGGACAGGGAACAAGGTTTCTATGAACAGACAGTTGTGTGAGATTCATAGGTTAACAGGTTGGAGAGTGTTTTTCTACACATCTAGCTAATAACATTAGTCAAAACATGTCTTTGTGCAGAGACCTTGGTGTGCGTTATCAGTGTGCTGTCTAACTGACCAGGAGAGAGAGTTCTAGAATTTACCATATTATGAAGTTACCTCAATATTATTAGGCCGAGCTACCGGACTCAAAACCCCACTCACTTTGTTCTTGTTGTTGTTGTTGTTGTGTACACTAGTTAAAATCGCTACTCCTCTGTTATTCGTGAACGGAATGGGCTGAAATTTGGAAGCTATAATCTATGGATGTATACGCATAGACGCTTGGAGCCCAATTTTGGATTTGGGGCCCCAAAAGAAAAAAAAACGAAAGTTGATTTCTCATTTATTGGCAAGTCAAATATTACGACCATTGGTGGTACCGAATCATTGGCCCATTACCCCATACGTGTCACTGGGGCACCCGGGGGCCCCATTTTTCAAATGACTACTCCTCCGTTAGTTCTCGTTACATCAGAATGCAGTTTGGTATGAATACTCTATGAATTACTATGATGAGACGCTCTAAGCCCTTTTATTGAAATGGGGCCTGGGGCCCACCCCCCATTTCCATTCATTTCCAAATTATTGGGATCATAGGCATGTGATATATCATTTCAAAGGTAATTCAGTGTAGATTACGATTTTGCCTTGCATAATTTGATGAGGGGCACGGAGGCCCACCCCTTTTTCCGGTAATTTCTAAATTTCTCGGAACATAGTCGTGTGAAAGGCAAAGGCAATTCAACGTATATTAAGATTTTACATTGCACAATTTGATTTGTTTTACTCAGTAAAACTGAATATTTGGGAACATGGTATGTGCTATTCGGCGCGGAGATATTCCGCAGGCCCGACTGTAGTTCATCGAAGGTTGTATTAGTCAAAGATTGCATTTTTGGTGCTGTCATGGATAGAATGTAGTGTTAGCATAAATATAATATGCATAAATGCACTTACGGTTTCAAATGAGAAATTTCTAAAACCAACCTTATACATAAATAAACAACAATAAAATGCAAATGAAAAAAATGGGACACATTGGATCATTAACTACACTTTGTCCCTGCTGTAATATAATGGTTAGTAGCTCTTTGAGACACCCCCCCAGTTCGGGGGCTCCTAACAAGGATCGACATTGCTTGTTTACTTGTATTAAGTGTACCAAAATTGAATATAATTATAGCTTTGAATGATAAATAATTGGAGTGAATGAATGGTGTTGTATATATAAATTGCTCCACTCAGCTCATCATTGCATAAGGAAGAACACAAGCACAAGACCTATACATTTTGATTCTTAAATTCTACTTTTCTCAAAGGAACAAATTGTGTTAACAATTAATGCTATGAGTTGTTATTTTAAATAATCAAGGTAACCAAAAATTAACATAATGCCCTTTTAGCACTTAATGCTATCCCGTGTGAATCTAGATGGTAAACATTTCCATTTGCATGACCTTAACCACAGGTCAAACTGACCGGTGGGGATTTGTCTGATTAGGATGTACGCAGCAGTGGGACGGCTGCTACAGGAACCCTCTTCCGCTGCATGCTGCTTTTGGGTGTGAAGGAGGGGAAAACATGGGATGAAAGATGGCCCTGGTCGAGTCAAGCCAAGCCATGAAAGTTCAAGTAAATATAAAGATTGGAGGATCACCGTGGTGGTCTGACACACACACACACACACACACACACACACACACACACACACACACACACACACACACACACCCCTGCACTTCTTGAAGCAAGACATGTTTTGTGGTGCCATTGATAACAGTAGATGCAGTGCAATATAGCATTTCGATCAGATTATGCTATATAATTTATCGAAAAAAATCTTTCATTTGTCCATTTTCAAGAACCATTATTAATTGTAACTTAAAACAGTTCAGGCATGGAAAACATCTGACTTAAGTTGCTGCTGAAGAATCTATTCACACTCTACATTCCAGCATTAATGTCCATTGGCTTTCCTTTAATTAAAAGCAGACTAGTTGGCTTTAAAAAACAAACAAAACAACAAAAAAAAAAACCTTACCAACATAGTTTGCTATGCATAGTTTGTTCTCAGGATTTGCGTTTTCACTTTTAGGGTCGGAAATTTATACACTTGTGTGTGAGTCATTAGTGACATCTTTGGATAATTTGTTGTAGGCATCGTTTCACACGCTTCAGCTGTTTGGGTTAGTATTACAAAGCCATTCCTATTGAGCCGTGATAAAGTAGTGTGGAATTTGAGTGTTTATTGAGAGTTTGTAAATGGGGCTGCATTGACTATTTTTAAAGAGCTTCATTGCATACCTTAGCTGCATGTATTGCAGAATGGTAGTGTGTAATATGTACGCAAGAATCTTCATTTGAGTTTGTGTTGTTTCTAAAAAAAGAAAATTGTATTCAGATCAACCTGGTGTAGGTTTTTGCATTTTGTGATTTAGGTTTAGATTATTTGTTGATTTTTTTTTAAAACTTTTAAAACATTTAAATAGTGGGACGATTATTTAACTTTAAACTAAGGATGCACCAATTGATTGGTGCCGATTTCCCTTATTTTGGGGAATTGGTGATCGGCCGATCCTTGCATATGAAACCGATCTTTTCCGCCGATTTTTTTTACCTCCTTAAAGATGTTAAAGTGGGTCTTAAAGTCAGCCACTGTCCTCTCCTGCTGTGAGTTGACTGTGCATGTGTGTGTGTACAGTCTATGGTGTGCTCGTGTGCATGCTTCTGCTACACAGGATAACAACAACAGCACAGTTAGCTTAGCATGTCGGCAGTTTGGCAGTTTTACACAAAAAAAAGAGAGCAAAAAGAATCGCAATTTGTAATTCCTGTAATGCGAAAATAAGTCCTGGTGGAGCTGCAAACAAAACGCTACCTCATTCACCATTTAATAAACCAAGTGTGCAGCATTTGAAGCTAGAAATCAAGCTAATGCTAAAGCTAATGCTAGCAGACCAAAGAGCCAGTTGTCCACTGAGAGCGCTTTTTTATAAAAAGAGCAAAGCTACCTCGAGGAAAACGATGGAATTCATGGCTTTGGATTTGAATAAAAACCGTCCACTAATGAATAAGTGACTGTAGTAACTGTGAGAACAACTAACCTGTGTCATGTTCATTCTGTCATTACCCTTTGACTTAAGAAAATGTTACAGATGATGCACTTTATTATTTCTATAGAATGTTTGATTTTTAGCTTTTGTCCTGTCAGCTGTTGCAAGTTATTTTTAGATGAATATTTTGACATTTAAATATCCACAAAGCTGCTGCATTTGGACATTTTTTAGTTTTGCTCTACAAGGAAACTTAAAACTCAGTACGCTTTATTGGAGCTTTAGGATGTTTTGTTAGTTTGTTCTGTAGATTATTATTTAATCACCTACCCCAAACCCTGTGATTTTCTGTATTTGTAAAACCAAAATACTGCTGTACACTTGATTTTAGTCCAAGAGCTCCAAACAGGTCTGCAGTGGAACCTGTTGGACACGTTTATTTTGTTTTTAAAATGTTTAAAATGAAAGACTTAAGGAACTGATATAATTTAGTATTTTGGACAGCAATGTTCAAAACTTTTCATTTTCTATTTGAAATAACTACGTCATGTGCAGTTAAAACAACACGTTTGTATTGTTTCACAGGTATTGTTAAAAAAAATATGATTGAAACATTCAAGGTGTACGATGTCAGTTATAAAAAAAATAAAATAATCGGGATCGGCCAAAATCGGAATCGGCTGGTCAGGCTTTCAAAAAAATCGGTGATCAGCCAGAAAAAGAAAATCAACTGCTTGACTGCTCGGATATGGATCCATCTTTCATCATTCCATACACATTTATTCTTCTACTTACTGTGTGATGGGAGCCCTATCCCAACTAACTCGGACCAGTTTTATAAAACAATAAAATTAGTGAATCTAGAGTATAAAAATGGTATTTCAATAGTATAATTTGCTTACACTGGAGACTAATCAAGTCTTAATGTGCATATCCCAACAGTTTTGGATGTTTTTATACAGAAGCCATCAATATTTCAAAATTTGCTACTCACTTTATTTATATTGAGGTGGTAGCTGGAGTGTAACATTGGAACAGGATGGTGAACATGCTGTATTGTTATTCTTGCTGGGATGTTTATTTAAAGCCCACCATCTGTTCAGCCACTCAGAGGTGTTTAGCATCATTGTGGTATTTCTCTGACATGTCCATTGATGGATCTATTCCGAACGTTGACGTTTCCATTCTGTCGGATACCGCTGCGCTATTAAAATTCATCATCGAACTTGCAATATTATCCTTCCGCGTTGACGTTTTTCCATTTACCAGGTGAGCGTGCTTTGCTGAACCTTTCACAGCATGATTAAAATGGCATGTTTTAGATTACAGTGTGTGTTTTGGCTCCCTGTCGTCCGGAGGTTCTGTGTGTTTTGGGTTTTGAAGTTGTTGCTGTTTCTGTTTTCATGTCCAAGGCTGAGGATCTTTGCAAGGAGCTCCATGGGCAACAACTAGGGCTGCAACTAGCGACTATTTTAATAGTCGACTCGTCATCGATTATTGAAACGATTAATCGACTAATCGGTTATTTGCTCTATAATGCTACAATCTTTTAAATTTGGCTTCGGTCAAATTACGACAAATAAAAACAATAAATAAATAAAACAATTCTCAACTCAAGGTGTAAACAAGTTCCTTACAAACACAAATTAAATTGTATACATCAACACTAGAATGTGCTAGCATTTACACATTAAAAAAAGCTACGATAGCTGCTGACTCACAGAGCCCATGGGCTGATATTTTATGAAACACGTTTGTGCATATGGGTCACTCCATTAGTGTTACTGTATATAATTTATTTATTTCCTCATTTATATTGAAATTGTTTTTTTTTTTTAAAAAAAAAAAAAAAAATGCACATAAAAAGCAAAAATAACGGCAATAGTGTTTTTACTGTTTAGTATAAACCACTGCTGCTGAATCTAGTTTATTTTTTATCTGATAATGAGTTACATAAAGTTATGGTTGATAAATATCTCCCTGGTTTACTATAATTAAACCAGATCAAGCTTGATGATTTAATCATTAATATACTGAGAGCATTACTAATGGGATATTCTGGTGTAATAATCACAATATTTACATTACTGTCTAATGGACCAGCTTTATCTGTGAACATGTGAAATGTAATTAAAAATCTGGCGTTTCACAAGTCGGACCGGATGAATAGTGACGATAGTTTTATGCCAAGTTTTATTTTACATGAAGTGTGACACGTTAGCTTTTAACTTTCCGTTAAAACATCACAAGATGTCATTGAGGGTAAGAGTAGTATTACAGTGTGCCACGCTCCAGATTGTTATAGTTTGTTTTTATTTTTTTATATTCCTATTGAGTTGAAAGGTTTTTCCCAGAGTAATTATTCTAGTATGTCCAGGGTTAAAGTCAAATATAAGCATGGTTATTTTTCTAACTGCAATTTTTTTGGTCTTTTTTCCTTTCTTACAAGTTTGGATGAACTACGGCCAGGCATGCAGAATGTCTCTGTGCCAAATAGAACGTACCTTGTTCCCGAGAATTCAGTCAAATGACTCGGTTCCACCGAGTAAAAAATTGGGGCCCCCTGGTGCCCCCGTGGCACATACGGAGTAATGGGCCCCATTCATATATTGGTATGTGTCAATGATTCGGTACCACCAACTCACAAATAAATGACAAAACGACTTTAATGGAAATTGCCGAAAAAAGGGAGGTGGGCCCCATGGGCCCCTAATCGAATTGTGCGATGCATAATGGTAATCTACGTTGAATTACCTTTGAAACTATATATCACACGACTACGTTCCCATAAATTTGGAAATTACCAGAAATGGGGGGTGGGTCCCTGGGCCCCCATTTTAAAAAAATGGGGCCCCCTGGCGCCCCCGTGACACGTACGGGGTAATCGGCCACTTTTATATATTGATATGTGCCAATGATTTGGTACCACCAATCGTCGTAATATTTGACTCGCAAATAAATATGAAATCAAATCAATTTATTTTTGGGGGGGGGCTGCGTACAAATCTATAGATTATACCTACCAAATTTATGTTAATAAATAACAGAGGATTAGCAATTTTAACTACTGTACACAAGAAGAAGAAGAAGAAAAAGAAGAGGAACAACAAAGTGAGTGGCGTTTTGAGTCCGGTAGCCCGGCCTAAAAATATAGTTATTGCAAACCCATTGTCATCCATCTTATCGTATCATGAACTGAGTGCATCGTCTCACCCCTAATAAATACTAATAAACTGACACTCTGAGAGGAAATAAAATGACTGCCTGAGAGTAACGGTAAAGGAAGCGAGTTTGTAATTGAAGGGTCATCGGTTCGAATCACGCTGTGCATAGATGAAATAAGAAAATCATTAGAAAAAGTGGCTCAGTTGAGAATAGTTAAAAAATATTCATTTTCCAGATTTATTTATTTTTCTTAATGTTGCAAGTTAGATTGTAAAACAAGGAGTGATTAATGCCTTCAAACTACTGGAACTCAAAAATCATTACTTTTTTTGCAGAAACAATGCGGTCCTTTCGGTAAATCAAACACTAATATTTACCTTCCTTGCTTTGACTTCTGCCACTTATCATTATTATGTTTATTGAAGTAAAATAAATTGTTGTATTGAACTCTGTATGAGAATTGTAAGCTTCAGACTGAATATAATGAGTGATAAAGAATTTTAAAAAATTAAAAAAAAAATGGAATAAATAAGAAAATGAATACAACTTTTCCCTTTTAAACGTGCGTCGCTCATCTTTTGCCATCTGGTTGTTTCTTTTTTGTGTGTGTCTCACTCCTAGATACACACCTAAATAGACAATGTTACGCTCGTGTATGCGTGTATGCGTCCTTGTTTCCAGTCGGTGGGAGAGTCCCTACCCAAACCGCAGCAGGGTAATAATCACTTAACCCAAATCAGGCGCAATCAGGACTAGCCAGGCTGCAGCTGGGAGCCACCCAACCCCTAGGGGTGAGGGGTGGCAGCAATGGTGGGTGAGGAAGAGGTGCAGGGTGTTATTGTGGATGTTGATGTGGACACTGATGGCCAGGATGGAGATAAAGAGCACCAGCCTTTGTTGTTTACCTTCATCTTCATCCCAGAAATTGGAAAAATTAGATGATATACAACATACAATGTGAAGGTGAAATGATCCTATTTCGTGTGTATATGTGTGTGTGTGTGCACATGCTGTGTGTTTTGTCTTCTTGTGATTGCTTCGTCATTGCTCCCCAGGCCCCTGCTGTGTCACTAAATCTGATCCAGTGATTGTGTTGAATGCTATTTTCTCGATGTTTGTGTTTGTGATGCGGGGCTCGTCACACAGCTGCAGGCCCTGCAGGATGGCAAACACGTACACATACACGCACACTCGCACTCAGGATATCCCTAAAGCACCGTGTAGAACCATTCCACAGCCTGAAATCCTTTGCCATTTGTTGTGGCACAGTTCCAGCCCTCTGTTGCATGACAAATCTGCCTTGGTGGCCGAACCTTTCTGTCCGTCAAAGTTTTCTCTCCACAATTTAGTCTTTGATGACTCAGGACTGCCTCTAATCAAACGGCATTTACAGGGAAGCAGACGCATTTGACTCTTATCTTCTTGTGTGTGTTAGTGTGCAATTGTTAGTAGTCCATCTTGTAGCATCTGCCATTCATTTGGCGGAAAAGACAAACACACTGATGAAAATGACTCAGACCGCAGGATCATTTCTTTCATAGATTTGCTTCTTTCTCCTCACTTCCTGACTCGACTTCACAATCTTTTTTCTTTCTGTGTGTGTGTGTGTGTGTGTGTGTGTGTGTGTGTCCGTTTCTTTTTCTGCTGGGTTACAAAAAGTAGCAAATGGCCACTTCCAACCGATTGTATACGCACATATCTCTTGCATTTTAAACACATGTTTGAGCGGCTCACGGGGCAAGTTTTGAACTCCAAAATTGAATTTCACTTTGTTTAAACACACTCTTGGTGAAGACTGAGATGTAAGAGAATGTATGAGTGGTGCATCTGGGTTTGATTTGTGGAGTAAAGATCATAGTATGACTTTAAGGCATTACTTGGTTAGTTTCCAGGGCTATTTGTTGTCCATCAGCCCAAAAGAGAGTTAATAAGTTTTTATTTGGGAGAATGGTCCAGACTTATGAAAGGCCAGGGTGTGGTGCAAGTTGCACATTAGCTGCTAGTTTATTTCGAAAATAAATCAAACCAAACACGTATTTCCTCAAAATTGTAGTTTTTATTTTTTATTTGATTACGCCCATTACATTATTTACATTTTTGAGTCCATTTGCACATTTCTGAGTTTCAATTCACTGAAAACCCCTTTTTTTGTTGATAGAATTCATCACTATAAATGTCTTTAAAAAGCAAAGCAGACACTGTAGCAGTAACAGCAGATTTTTGCAAAACAAGGGTTTATATCTAGGGGTGAGGATTTGATACGATTACCAATATCAGTTTCATTTGATGGTTACTATACAATATTTTGAAAATCAGAAAAAATAAAAATAAATATATATATATATAAATATATATATATATTATCATTAATCATGTTTATTGAATTAAAATGTATTTGTCTTTGAAGTCTGTATGAGCTTTTCAAGATTCAAACTGAATGAAACAAGTGAAATAAACAATAAAATAAGACTTTTCCATTTTTAAGTGCAAAAACTTCAAGTGCCAGATGTAAACCAGACAGATAATATATGGTCATCATCATCATTACATTCTTTTTTCAGAAAAAAATCAACTGTTTCTACACCTTAGACTGTTTATGGTCCACACACAGTTCTTTTGGTGACCTGTGGGGGCAGCAGCACGCCTTTGCTGCATCTAGTCTACCAGAAAAAAAACAACAACATTTGAGGGTAGAGAGAGTCAGCATGTCAGAATCTGAAGGGAAACATGATGTGAGACAAAACAATACAACTCTTAAATCACCCTGTGCTGGTTTAGCATCATCATTACAGAACACTGAACCTTGAGAGGAAGAAACTTTTGTTGTCATAGACATGGATACATACAAGAAATTGGTTGTCTGCATTCAACATGAGCAACTGGTGGCCTGGGTGCCACATGTGGCACAAAAGTACAACAAAAATACAGAAATGAACTCCAACAAGACATGTCAACTCCAAAAATAACGGTTAAAGCTGATATTCTGAGAAATCTGTTTATGTGTCATTCTTTTGAAATGCAAAATAATACCTAACTAGTCTTTTACTATGGTCTACTGCCGGTGGTCATTCATATACATTAAAGGGCCCATGTTAAGCTAAATCAACTTTTCTGTTCCCACGAAGGTGCTATGTATGTATTTTCTATAATCTATGTATGTACCGGCAAACGCCCCGCCCCCACGCTCTGTTTCGTGTTTATAAAGCAGCATGAGCTCAACTACGGAGTGGGTGGGAGGAGGACGGGCCGTCCTCTTGCCCTACGTCACCGTGCGGGGAGGAGGAAGTCAGTGTCCCGTCTATAGACACGCCCACTCATGAATATGCATAAGTATGCCGCAAATAAGCCTGTTTGTTTAGAGTTGCTCAGAAAGTGACTTTTCGGAGGCTAAAACTCTGGAAAACAGGTGAGTTTGGGAAAATAAACCTCAAATACTATGTTTTTGGGGTTCTTAGAAATATACAGTAGATCGGTGAAAAATAGCATGACATGTGACCTTTAATGTATGTAAGTCCCGCCATACACCCCTATACAAATGCAAGAAAGCGCCGACTTTGCCCAACCAATAGGCTTATAAAAACTCCAGATAGAAGCTTTAAGGAAGCGGAAGGTCAACGGTTGGAATCCAACTTGGGCGTGTCACTGTGGGGTGTTGAGCAAACCCCTTAACTAGTGTAATTGTACTTTGGATAAAAGTGTCTACTAAATGAAATTGTAATTGTAATTTTGTAATAACATAAAAGAGAATAACAAAAGAACGTATAGAATGGTAAAGTGACAACAAAAATACACTATTGGATTTAAAAAAACAACATATGCACAAAATGAAAACCAGTATACAAAATGACAACTAAAGCACAACTAAAACACACAAACAAATTCAACCCTTTTATTTTTTGGCTAAATATTTATTTAAATTTGTATAATGTCAAATCAAATTGTCATTCGTCTAAACATTTTTTTTTAATATTTTGCAAAAACAATGTAACAGCTTCTATTCTAATACTGATATATGTTACATAAACACAATATAAAACCCATATATTTATATCATGTGTTACCCAGAAATGTATAGGCACTTTGTGGACATTTAAACCTAAATTCTTTTCCAACATGATTGAGTAAAGTGGGTGGAGATGTGGGAAGCAGTTTTGGGAGATTGGATGACAAGGTGTTGAAGTGGAATAGCCCAAAGATCAACCGGGTGGACACCTGCCCCCTGGAGCAAGTGACCCTGAACATAGCAAATCCTTCTTTACACAAAAGAGGGTTGTATAAACACACTCGCACACATAAAATGTTTTCTGCACACACACAATTTCCCATAATTCCCTTGGGCTCTCACGCAAATACTGAAATTTTGATTTCACTCTCTGAAAAGTATTTAGACCCAATCGGAAAGTGTGGAAAAACAAACAAGATGAATGGATTTCAATGGAAGTTCAAATATACGTTGGTCTAATTGTACGTCATGGTGTTCAAAACCGTTTTGTGATCGGCCCCTTTCCTCCCTCACTGCTCAGTGTAGGCTTTGATAAGATAATGGCAGCAGTTGCACAGTGAGTGTGCGCTCAAACACCTGACCCTTAATAAGTGCTGAGTGGAGGGCCTGGGCTGGTGCTGCCGGGACGTGCTCATGCTCTGTTGACTTAAGCATTGAGACTAAGCCATCAATCATCTGAGTGTGACGGGCCTGCCCCTGAACCCCACACTACTTTATCTGCTCCAAAAGCCTCCCCACTCACTGCTTACCCTGCATGCGTGTAACAACCAGCCCCACTTTGAAAGAGCTGAGACATGTCGTTATCTCCTCCGCTTTAACCGTCCTGCAAAGGTTTTTTTTTTTTTTCTTTTTCCTCAACACCTTTTCTTTCAGATGAGGTATTTAAAATCCTTCTTTAAAATAATACTTATTTAAATCCACTAAAGCAGGGGTTCTCAACTGGTCTCACCCTGAGACCCACATTTTGCCACGGTCTTTAAATCACGACCCAATATATTTCAGAATTCAAACAACTAAATTTAGTTTTTCAAAAACAGCTGTTGGAAACGTAGCGGATGATTAGAAGTGTGTTTCCTTCATTCTTACCGTGATTTCTTTTGTTTCAGAATCAGATATATTTTATTGATCACAGGGGGAAATTACTCTTTTTTTTTTTTACAGATACTCCATAAATATTTCGAATGAAAAGAATAAAGACAAAAATAGAAAATGTACATAATTAAATAAAAGACCTGTGCACACCTCCAGTAAAATATAATACAAATATACAAATATAATACAAGTATAATTCTTCACCAGATAAGGAGGACGTTGATCCTCTTCATACCATGTTTTGTTCTAGTTGGTTCCCGGTATTCCTTGAGATATCACCTCACTCATTTCTGCCTGATTCGGGTCTTTCTTAAAATAAGCATCTGTCTTTATGTCGCTGCAGTTTTCGTTTTGTGAAAACACCAGAAATGTGTTGGGAAGTCACTTTGGTGGAGTTTGGCACAAGAAATGAAGTAAAAACACTTCTTTTAATTTGTCTATGGGACTCCTCATCCCACAATGCAATGCACAAAACTTTCGAGCGGCAATTTTAACCTTTTACATCTTTTTCCGTGCAAATGTTCTTTGATTTTATCATCTATGTGAACTTTATCTGATAAGAAGATACCTTCCCGAGCTGCTTTAATCATAAGCCTCACATTTGAAAGAGTTTCAGCTTAGGGCTGTATGATTAGTTGCATTTGCGATATTATCGGTTGCAATTATTATGTTTTTATTTTATTATTTTTCTTGTCCTGCCTTGTACTGTCCCATTAAGTTGAAGAAGTGCAGTCCACATGTTTACATGTTTCATGAAACGTGAAGAGTTAGATATGTTGAAGAGATAAAGCCACAGATTTGTTTGCTTTATTTTTGTAGTCTGTGCTTTAAAATTAATATTTTATATTTATTTAAAGTTTAAATAAATCTGAAATTGTTTATTATGAAACAGATTGATGTATTGCTTGTGTTCATTGAAAAATACAAGACAAGAGCCCCTTGAAAAAATAATCGCATATTAAATCGCAATCACAATGAGGAAAAATATTGCAATTAGATTATTTTCCAAAATCGTTCAGCCCTGTTTCAGCTTTTAGCCTTAAAGTTGTTGCTGTGTCACTTCAAGCCCCAGATGAACCCTAGACTCTTCTTCATTTTCAAAGCTCAATGCCCCCCAAAATATAGAAGTAATGCTTTCCCCCCAACTTTTTATTTTGCCCTAAACCCATTTCACCAGTTTTTTCCAGGCCACCCTCAGCAGAGAGGAAGCGCGGTTGGGAATGACTATGTTTTTGTGTCACTTTTAAAATAGTGTGCGTATTTGCGCGTGTGAAGCATTTAAACAGAATTCCCACATGCACTGCCCTGCTTAGTCCAGCTGAGCGGCCCACCCAGCCTGTGAGAGAGTGGGCTTCCACGTTTCCTTTCTCTGTGAACCAGAGAGGTGAACGTGCACGAGCACGTGCATGCCTACGTTTAAGCTTAAGCCCATCAGGCCACCATTGAACTCAAATCCCTGTTTTTGTGCCTTTTTTAAGGCCATTGAGCGATTTATTTGGACAAAAGTAACGTCTGCCTGTGATCCTCTACTTCTTTCCACGGTGAAAGGCGCCATT
Source organism: Gouania willdenowi (assembly GCF_900634775.1). Taxonomy (NCBI): domain Eukaryota; kingdom Metazoa; phylum Chordata; class Actinopteri; order Blenniiformes; family Gobiesocidae; genus Gouania; species Gouania willdenowi. Next base: position 11,783,990 of record NC_041065.1, read on the forward strand.
ATAACTGATTTCCACAACTTCAAGCCAAGGCCTTAACTCACTGCACAACCTGTGTGTTTGCACATTTGCTTACATGTATATTTGTGTGCATGCATTATAAGTGCTTTCCATGACCTCCAGCCAGGACCCTCTTCCGTGGCTTGCCTCACAGCGCTTGTTTAGACAACAGTGGTGCACATGTTGGCTGAAATATGGCCGCTCTGCTCCTTTGCGCGGGTGAATTAAGCCATGGCATGTGTGCTCAGGCCCAGACGGCTGGCTAATCCATCCATATATTTAAATGATTGAGTTAGGAGTCATCCATTCAACGCTTGTTGAACCTGCGGACAGGGAGAGCATTTTTGGAGATGAGAAGGAAAAAAGGAAAGAAGTGAAAATTGATGGTTGTTTCTCTCACAGGTAGTCACAGCAGGCTGAGGACATTAATCACAGAGCTGGAAGAAATGATTCAGATGTAAACTTTTACTTTACGGAAGTGGAATACACACGTAATGATCCACTGATTGCTTTTTAACGCAGTCTGTTTTCAAATGAGTTTATTATGGTTCTGAACAATCTATTTTAATGTAAGGAGAGTGTGGAAAAAACAAAAAAAAGCAGATGAAAAGCCGTCCTCTCATTGGCTGTGATGTGCACGTGTATTTGAGAGTGCATGCGCCTGTGTGTTTTATTACCTGTCTCATTAGTAAATGTGTTGCAGCCTGGCTGAGCTCGGACAAAACATTCCAGCACGCTTTATGTCTCCCTCTCGTCTCCCCCGTCTGCCTCGCTCCTTCTTTGATAAAACTTCTCCTTATGAGCCCATAAAACCGAATGCCTTCTCAGAAAGAAACACTCTTTTTCCTTGGTGTACTGTGAAAAGTGGACGCTTGGAGACATTTTCGGGAACTTTAAGAAACGAAAGGAACTCGGGAAAAGATGGCGTGTGTTTGAAGCAATTTCTGAAGTGGATTTTTATGTATTGGTAGTTTTCTTGTGCCGTTTGCGACACAACTTTAACTTTTGACTAACCAGCTGCTACTCATGATCATTTTTATGAGGTCAAATCATTGTGTAGGTCTCATATCAATTAATCGCATATCATTTGGTTAAAAAAGAATGGAAAAAAAGCTCAAAAATGTGTTTTGGTCTCCTCTGTAAACACTCACTTAGTAGCTTTGTTTCCACTACAGATTATCGCAAATTAAAAGCGATATTTCTAAATGTTGGCAAATTATAAATGTGCTTTGATCGTGTTTCCATTGAAAGATGTTTGAGCTGAAGCCTCGTAACTCCCATGAAACAAAACCACTTTATAACACTCTGCATTCTTTTTTAGTTTGTTGTGTAATAACGTATAATGCTAAGAAATGTCTCTTCTGTCCACCCGTACCGCGCCATGTTTTCTCGGAGAGAAGTGGTCATGTGACCAGGTACGTCACGTTCTGTGACGTGTGTTTGTGGAAAATGTTTCCATTGTGATTTTGTGACACATTTTAATATCAAAACGTCTGTGAAACTTCCTCATTAAAGCGTAAAAATGTGTCTTTTTGAAATTCAGGCGTTGCATTACCAGTGTTTATTGCGCTATTTTCATTTTGCTCATTTCCAAGGGTAATGGAAACCCAGTAGGGCTGGGA